>NC_136523.1:44136182-44321182 GCF_053919585.1 Euprymna scolopes | reverse complement strand
TTATTATTTATGTCTCAAATTTAAATATTGTATGTTCATTTTCTTTAAAACAATTTTTGCAGGGCTTAAATAACAAGAAGAATTTTCCATCAGAAAACATAATGCTTCTCCTCGGAAACCTGTCGACATACATGAACTGTATTTCATTAGACACCTCCTCCGCCCTATGGCCAAACATCCTTACTCAATTTGATCTCTTCTTCAGACATCTTCCTCTCGTGCTGCCAAATCCTTGCGATACCACCTCAATACTTTGCATCATGACTTCAATTCTCAAAATACCTGGAATCACCAATGTTCGGGTAAGGAGTCTGTTACAATGAATGGCAAATTTAAATATTCCTGTAAAAAGTTAACACGTATAATTTCCAATTCCTTGTGGAGTCTTTTCTATTGCTGTACTGAGTAATATTATGATTGGAACATTTAATGAAATTAAAAAAAGACTCTGAGCTGACAATTATATATATATATATATATATATATATATATATATATAAAGATTGTTGATTTTTCATTTATTTATTTTAATTAGCAATTCCGTATTAATTTCTTTCGTTTTCGCTCCCTGAGCGCTTATTATAAGAAAGGAGTTGTTTGCCCTTTGTTTTGGTTTTAGAACGTATTAACATTTTTATTTTTTTATAATTATTATTTATTAATTATTACGAGCATAAAACTAAGTCGTCTATATACATGCATGTATATAGATGACTTTTATGCACATAATATTTATTAATAAATATATATATAATTAAATACCTACAGATACTAGTGTTTCATCCTTTCGGGAATCATCAGTGCAGGGTGTCACGATTAACACCAGTCGAGAGATTCAAACCCAGGAACAGAAATATGTCTGGCTTCATTAGCAAGGAACCAATCGATTCGTTTACCATCAACCGCAAGAAATACGGTTGAGATTTAAACATTTATTCTTTTTAAATGCTTTTTAACGTCAGTCAGAATGATCTAATCATTATATGACAATCTGCGCATATGAGCTAAATTGACCGACTTATTTCAACTGAAAGTGCTCAACGATAAGAAACAGATTTCTTAAAGGGGCTGACATAATTATTTACCATAAAAATAAAAAACCTACAGACACTAATATATATATATATATATATATATATATATATATATAAAATTTACTCAATATACTAGATATCTGGTATTATTGAATTAATTATACATTTTGGATCATTCGATTGTTTATGCACATAAAATAGATTCAAATTAAATTTATGGTAAGAGGAGTAAGATTCAGAAGTTAAATTAAAAGATATATCCAAGAAATTAGTTGTTTTCTTATTTGGGTCGACTTCTATGGATAGGCCATCATTTTTGGCTTGATTTGGTTGGGGTTTTTATATGGCATTTCAACCCTTTTCAAGTTATTTAATGCCGAATCCAGTTATTTTGGAAATAGTATTCATGTTGCATCCAGTTATTTTGTAGAAGGTTTTTATTCTTCAAGCTCTTTGTATCTTCAATTGTTAGTTTGTAATTTTTGGTTTGGTTGTTTTTATAGTGGATTTTAGTGTTTTTGTTCCCTGTCTTGCAGAACATGAATGAGTTTTGCAATTGGAAAGGGAAAAAGGTTACAGCATAAATGTTTGATACATTTTAAGTTAGGAAACCAGTCAGGAAGTGGGGGATATAGAAAGAGGAAATGGAAAGAATGAAAAAGGGAAAAAGGTGGGTTGTTTTTGGTTTTGCAGAACTTAATCAAGTTTTGCAAAAGGAAGTAGAAAAACAAAAAGCATCAATGTTAGGTGCATTTCGTCTCAGGAAGCCAATATCTTCAGACAGCCTGATCTGGTAGCACCAGTGTCATTTTTGAAAAATTTGTGTCATTTCTTGATGGTATTGTTGTTTTATATAAAAAATATTACCCTCGCAAAAGTATTTTGTAAAACTTGAAACCACAAGATTCATTAATCTGTGATTTAACTCATCTCATTATTCAGATATATATATATATATATGTATATATATAACTTGACAGGCAAAGTTGTAGCCCATTGACTTAGAATAAGTGTCTTATATCAAATTGATGGTTAAATAATATAGATCCATACGGTACCTTAAACTATATCTGATGGTGAGACCCCAGCTTGCGGGCTTTGGGGAGTGTGGAGCCACTCTTTAGTTGCCATTGCTCCCAGGTCCACTCTGACTCAGAGTGGTAGTACCTGTGAAAAACCACGCATTAAAAAAATATATTACCATTGAAGAACCACGCATTAAAAAAAAATTACCATTGAAAAATCACACTTTAAAAAAAATATTACCATTGAAAAATCACACGTTAAAAAAATATATTACCATTGAAAAATCACACGTTAAAAAAATATATTACCATTGAAAAATCACACGTTAAAAAAATATATTACCATTGAAAAATCACACGTTAAAAAAATATATTACCATTGAAAAATCACACGTTAAAAATATATATTACCATTGAAAAATCACACGTTAAAAAAATATATTACCATTGAAAAATCACACGTTAAAAAAATATATTACCATTGAAAAATCACACGTTAAAAAAATATATTACCATTGAAAAATCACACGTTATAAATATATATTACCATTGAAAAATCACACGTTAAAAATATATATTACCATTGAAAAATCACACGTTAAAAAAATATATTACCATTGAAAAATCACACGTTAAAAAAAATATTACCATTGAAAAATCACACGTTAAAAAATATATTACCATTGAAAAATCACACGTTAAAAAATATATTACCATTGAAAAATCACACGTTAAAAAAATATATTACCATTGAAAAATCACACGTTAAAAAAAAATATTACCATTGAAAAATCACACGTTAAAAATATATATTACCATTGAAAAATCACACGTTAAAAATATATATTACCATTGAAAAATCACACGTTAAAAATATATATTACCATTGAAAAATCACACGTTAAAAATATATATTACCATTGAAAAATCACACGTTAAAAATATATATTACCATTGAAAAATCACACGTTAAAAATATATATTACCATTGAAAAATCACACGTTAAAAATATATATTACCATTGAAAAATCACACGTTAAAAATATATATTACCATTGAAAAATCACACGTTAAAAAAATATATTACCATTGAAAAATCACACGTTAAAAAATATATTACCATTGAAAAATCACACGTTAAAAAAATATATTACCATTGAAAAATCACACGTTAAAAATATATATTACCATTGAAAAATCACACGTTAAAAAAAATATTACCATTGAAAAATCACACGTTAAAAAAATATATTACCATTGAAAAAGAACACATTAAAAAAATATATTACCATTGAAAAATCACACATTAAAAAATATATTACCATTGAAAAAGACCACACGGACTTTTACTACTAAATCTTTCCTGTTCTTGTGACACGAAAAAATTATTTGCCGGAATACTAAAAGATTCAATATTTTTATGGAGCAATTCTGGTTTCTGATTGGTTGCTAACAGAACTTGGCTCCATTTGATTGGTCAGTTCTTATCGCCAGTAGAACCTTCCAATTTAGTAAAAAACACAATCATTTCAAACCATATGTGCCAAATGTCATCTCCTGGACTTAAAAAAGATATATATATATATATATATATATATATATATATATTTGTATTACTGTTGAAAAATAACACGCATATTTTTTGCTACAAAATATTTCCTGTTAATAATAACAGGACACACGGGGGTAAAAGCGTATTATGTCGAAATTAGAAATGATCTTAAGCAAATAAATGTTTATTTTGCAAAATCTTTGCGTTGTAATTCGATTTCAAACATATAACATACATATTTTATTCTTTCCTTTTAGGGCATACTGGAGCCTTTTTCCAAGGTGCTGAGTTTTACGATTCAGAACTGTTCCTTTAAACTACAGCAAATCATTGACATATGTTCTCTTTGCAGTCGTACCATGACCAAAGTAAGTAATTTTATTATGTATTTGTGAGACCCATGAATGAGTTTTGCATGGCTGGGATGATTTCAATATTCTTCCAGATTCTGATACCATTACTGATTCTGATTCTTTTTAGCTATTGAGTTTTTTTGTTTTTTTTTTAATTTTTCATAATTTTATTACGTATAATAGAATCCCAGGATACACTTGCCCTAAGGATACATTTTTCTCAGGATATGATGTGGAATACAATGTTTTTCTGGCACACGGTGTTATTTATAATGTTATTTGATTATATACAGGTGTATTATATACTGTACTGTATTTTATTACTAATTTTTAATACCATATCCCGGGGTTCTACTGCATTTGTGAGACCCGTGAATGTGTTTTGCATGGATAGTAGTGATGGGACGATTTCAATATTCTTCCAGGTTCTGATACAATTATTGACTCTGTCTTAAAATCATGATTCTGATGCAATTACCGATTCTGATTCGTTTTAGCTATTGAGTTTTGTTTTTTTTTAAATTTTTCTGATTATTGTAAAAACCCGTTTAAGATGTGCATAAATTTTTGCAAACATAGAGGGTGGTCTATAGATCTTACTTTAAAGTCAATAAATATTAATCAGTTTATCAATAAATATTAATCAGTTTATCAATAAATATTAATCAGTTTATCAATAAATATTAATCAGTTTATCAATAGTGCTCGCAAAAATATTAAAAAGTTTTAAAGAATAATAAATAAAACAATTAAAAGAACCTTGAAAATCGGCACAATTTTTTATGATTCCAATACCTTCAACAGTTCTGATTTTTACAATTCTAATTCCGATTAATCATCCCAATACTAATTGAATAAGTAGACATATGAGTTCTCTGTTTTTTAGCAGAATTTCTTTAATCCAGTAAAAGCAAAATGTCAGTCCTGGTTTTTAGTTGAAATCCATTTTGTTTTCGTTTTTTTTTTTTTTTTTTTTTAAATAAGCAAAAGTCTTATCTCCTTATTAAAAATTTTTTCAAATTATCGATATAAATAAAGCAGTAAGATGTATGTGTGCTGTCTGTGTATAAATATCTAACCAATAAACTCCTGTTGATACGACCCCAAACAATTTGATCAACATGACCTGACATGATTCCGAACAACTCGGTGAACACGTCATGATGTGAACAATTCCATCAATACAACCTGACACAGTTACTTGCTGAACAACTCTGGTGTTGTCTTTTTGTGACCCTTGGACAAACTCATTTTTGCCATAGGTGGGTCAAACTAAAACACTGACACCCAATTCTGGAGCGTTTCCACACGTGTCCATTACACCCTACTAGTTTTAAATATTACAGTTTTTAATTTTTGAGATGAGGCATGAATATTTGAATTCTTCGGACTAACGCTCTCATCTTGAGTGTTATTTGCACAACGTTTCGACTAATGTAATCTCCGACCTTCTTCAGGTGCATAAGTCGCCATGTTTGTCCAACAATCGTAACCAGGATTTCTCCTTCGCTGACAAAAACATTTAATATTAAACAAAGTAAGCACAACCATTTCTAAGAATCATTTTTTTTTCTTTGGGATCGAATTCATTGAAGATATAAAATTGCCTGACCGCTTCAGTCAAGATGTTTTATTTTTAGTTTCCTGCATTTTACTAGCTGAAGAAAACGTTTTAAAATACACAACTTATTAATCTCGATGATTAACAGTTCTTTTTAAGAAATCCTCTGCTTCAAATAAAAATTCAGCATTTTTTCTGTAGGTCATCAGTAGGGCTGTGACAACAGAATATTCTTTTCATTCTCAAGTATATATCTGACACAATAAGACACAGACAATCAACCGAGAACCGTATCAGTCTATATAAAAACATATAAGATATTAACGGGTATATACTCAAGAGTCAAAACAATGAAAAGAATATGCTGTTGTCACAACCCTAGTCATCAGTAATGATAAGAATAAATTTTGTATGAAAAATTTAATCATTTTATCGTTCTTCTAAAGTGTCCTCACATCCAGATTGCTATTTTGAAATTCACCAGCTGTGACAATCAGGCTTTAGTAAGGTGTATTCTATTTCCTGAAATCATAAAAATCAGGCTTTAGTAGGGTGTATTCATTTGAACCTGAAATCATAAAAACTGGTCAGTCACCTCATAAGATGTATAGCAATAACATACTGAATTTTCAAGAGTCTACGACAATTTTAAATGCATGTACAAAAAAAGTCTGGACAATTATTTAAGGTATCTTGTATGCCATACTGAAGAGAAAAAATAGCAATTTGAATAGTTTAATATATCTGGAGGGGCCAAAGAATCGATTTATTTCTTATATAAATCTTTATTTGTAAACAGAAAATTAAATTAAATAAAAAATATATACAGAATTAAAAGGATAAATGTGGTAAGTACCCATTAATGAGTGATTGTCATATTTGTTCTTTGAATAACAATCTGCTATTCATTTATTCCATTAATCTTGATTTTTTTTTCTATAATAAATTTCCTATTTTATAGTTTAAATGTTATAAGGTGTGCCCATAGTACAAAGGCTGCATTAAATGTATTCTATAGTGACCAAACAAAAAACAAAAGCTAAATGGAGGCCATCTAGAACACATGCTGTAGAACGGAGAAAAAAAAGGCCAATAACCCTAGTGTTTTGATGTGATGTTTTGAATATAATAAACTAGTTATGACCAAAGTTTCATTTCATTCAGACAAAACACTAAGAAACGGGAGCCTAATTATAGTTGGGGCCCGTTGTTTTTGGGTCACCCTGTATATATATATATATATATATATATATATATATATATATATATATATATATATATATATATATATTCAAGAATATAAAAGCTGCATTAATATTTTTGTACAATAATTTTTATTATGTTTGATAATTTAGATTGTTTTCGATAATTATAATTTTTATTATTTCTATAGTAATTTCATTGTATTGATTGTACATAATAATATTTCCTTTTATTCAATAATATTTCTTTTAGGAGAGAGACAAACTGTATCTTACTAGAACTGTTATTTTAGAGCTTGTTCAAGCACTGAAATTTAAACAGAGTTTACCGGATGACAACCTGTTGTCGTTAGTCCAGGTAAGTCAATTGAAGTCTTTCGTACCTGATTTCGTGATAAGATTTTGCATGAGTTCACACATGTGTATTTTTATAAGTGTCGTCATCTTGTGATACAACAAAACACGGATAAAGATATCTCTGCCTCTCAAAGAAATACTCGACTATCTACAACCACCATCAACAATTTCCTCCACTCTCTATTTATGCCTAAATCTAAACACAGATTTCATGAACAAAGCTTTTTTCCTAGAACTGCCTACCTATGGAACATTGTTCCACTGGCCTTCTTCCCAGCTGATTACAATATGGTAGCCTTCAAGTCTCCATGTAAATAATCCAAATTCTACCAAATCTATACCGTATGACAGCTAATATATGCAAATGACCAAGCCGGCTGCACAAAGTGATGTCGCAGCAGAGACAAAAAGACTCACCTTGATGGAGAAGCAAGTGTTCGAGACATGGCCTGAGAAGCGATAGAGAAATATGTGTTTGAGACATGGACGAAGCAGTGCGTATTTGAGACATGGCCGAAAAATGACAGCGAGCAACACGTGGTTGATGAGAGCATCTCTTAAAAAGATATGTTCTAGAAGTGTAAGCCATTTTGAGTTTCAGATGGTTCGCCGTTACACACAAGTCCTGGTAGGTGACTTGTTTGTAGTAGACAGTTCCACAGAACAAAATATTCTTACCGTGTCGAAACCTGGGAAGGAACATGTGAAATTGCTCCAAAAAAGGTTTAGTATTTATGAAGCAATTCTGGTTTCTGATTGGTTTGTAGCAGAACGTGATTTAATTTGATTCGTCAGTTCTTAGCAGCATCATTTATAAATAGAATCGTCCGACTGTGTGGGATCATACCCCATTAACCTCCAAAATATTGCAACATATGTCGATTGAGATGAACAAACTGTTAAAACAAGAGACAATGGATTACTGGAAATACCAAGAATAAATTCCTTTTGTTAAAAAAAGAAAAAGCAAATCAAATTTTTTCCTTTCATTCGTTATTTTACAAACTCTGTAATGTTACAACTTTTCCCAGTTCCGTGGGTGAAGATGGTTGGTTGGAGGGGGCAGACATTTTTTAATATTTTACAAGCTCATTTTCTAGTTCTCCCAGTTCAGCGGATCAACATTCCACTCTGTATAGTTTTACTTGCTTCCAAGTTTTACTTGGCTCGTCAATATTCCTGCAATTTAAGACATCATACTTCTGCAACAGTTTATTTAGGGGGATGAATGCTGCACATGACCATACCAGTGTAATCGATTCATTTTAAGGATAAGTAAATAGTAAAGAACTATTCTACACTTTCCAAGTAACAATTTCTAGGGTTGAATTTGATGCACTGCTGACAAAACTCGCTACTCCAAAACTCACAACTCTGCTGTCAACACTTGCTGTTCAAACATCCGAATAAAAACTGCCTGAGTCTCTGAAAAATAAAGCTTTTATTCAAAACCAGGAACATTTCATTTGCATATCAGGTGAAAAGATAATAAACATATAAAGAGAAGTAGCAGCCATTTTTTTTTTTTGCTTGCCAACGAACACTACAGGCTGCATAAAAACAGGTTTGTACCAATTTTCTTTTAAAGCATTTTATTATATTACCTTCCTCGTTTTGGCTGTACTGAGTTAACATCCGTCACCTACACTCAGAATATCTCCTAGATAGCATCTACAGATTTTGCTACTTATCAGACTTGTCAAGAGTATGTATTGGATTTGAGACTCTTTTTTGAACCCTGCATAAGAGTGAGAGATTAGTGGTAAATGCACCAGCCCAGATGTGGCAAATATACTCCATGCATGGGTGAATTGTGGCTTTGTAAAGATATAGGATGTTCTCTGGTGTGAGTAATTTTCTAGCACAGTAGAGGGAGCCCACTATCACTAAGGTATTGTTACCTAGTCCCATCTCTTTATGAAACATGTAACTCCTACACTTGAAGTTTGAGTTTGGGGCTCATTTTTTGATAATAACACTAGAAAAATAAACGCAGTGTTAATGTGGAAGTACAAGTTAGTAAGGTGGTTGGAGCGGGTAGGTCAACCTGGAGTAGTTGATAAAATTTTTAATATATATATATATATATATATACAGGTAGGTCAACCTGGAGTAGTTGATAAAATGAAAATAAACAAAAAATATATAATGTTTCTTAATTTTTGAGATGGCGACTTATAATTTGCATTAAGATTTTTCACTGTTCTCATCTTGAGTCTTACTCTCACAATGTTTCTACCAATGTAACCTCTGACCTTCTTGTTCACTAATAATAAATTACTTAGTTGAATTTACATTTATTTTTAATAAATAAAAAATTACTTTAAAATCACTTAAAATTACTTTTAGCACCAAGATTCACATTACATTTAAACTTCTGTAGATTAGTACAGTCAGGGAAGCAGGAAATAGGGAGGGAATCCTAAAGTCTAGCAGCCCAAGAGAAGAAACTATTAGAGTAGAATGCTTTCCAGCATCTAAGAGACCTCAACAATGAAAGGGTGGGATTTTGCTGCTTGTCAAACTTGTCAGGAGTATGTATTGGATTTGAAACTCTCTTTTGAATCCTGCATAAGAAAGAGAGACTAGTGGTAGATGCATCAGCCCAGATGTGGCAACAATACTCCATGCATGGGTGAATTGTGGCTTTGTAAAGATATAGAATGTTCTCTGGTGTGAGTAATTTTCTAGCACAGTAGAGGGAGCCCACCTTGTTTGCAGCAGGCTTGGCAATGTATTTGTTCCAATTCATGTGGTCTGTGAATACTAGGCTGAGGAATTTGAAAGATGAGCTCTCGGGTATTATTTGAATTATTCAGACTACTGTTCTCATCTTGATTGTTGTTTCCACAATGTTTCGGCCGATGTAATCTCCAAACTTTTTAAGGTGCGTCTGGTCAAACTTGGGAATCTTTCAGCTGAATTCTAATATAATATCTTTGTTTAATATTATTATTTTATATCACTTATATTTTTCTTTCTTTTTTTTTTATTCTCATTTAAGACTTACATCCGAGTACTAATATATTTATGTTTAATATAATTATTTTTATAACACTTTTAGATTTTGATTCTCATTTAAGACTACTAATACTAATGTATTTATGTTAAATATAATTATTTTATAACACTTTTAGCTTTTGTTTTCTGGATACTAATATATTTATGTTTAATATAATTATTGTCTGACACTTATAGCTTTTGTTTTTGATTCTCAGTTAAGACTTACAGTTAAGACCTACCGTGCTAGAAAACTACTTACGCCTGGCAGTATCCTGTACCTCTATAAGGCCACCATTCGCCCATGTATGGAGTATTGTTGTCACATCTGGGCTGGTGCATCTGCTGCTTGTCTCTCGCTCCTGGACAGGGTTCAAAAGAGAGTCACCAACCTGATAGGCCCTGAACTGTCATCTAGGCTTCAGCCTCTGCCCCATCGACGAGATGTTGCATCCCTCTGCCTATTCTACAAATACTTTAATGGTGAATGCTCTGACGAACTGCAAACACTTGTACCTCCCCGACATAACTACCCCCGACAAGCTACTAAGTCTCATCCTTTTACAGTAGAGATCCTTAGGTGCAAGAAAGCCTTTTACTCCAATAGTTTCTTCCCCAGAACTGCAGGTCTTTGGAACTCCCTTCCGGGATTCTGCTTTCCCAACTGTACTGATATGCAGAAGTTCAAGTGTAATGTGAGCAAGCATCTTTCTACTCATCTCCCTTCATAATGACCCTGCTAATTAAGTCCCTGATAGTAGCCCCTTGCTTCAAAGTGGCACTGTAACTTGTTTGGGGTGAAAATTGAATAAAAAAAAAATAAATAAATAAAAAAAGACCTAAGTTAAGACTTACATCCGGGTACTAATATATTTATGCTTAATATAATTATTTTATAACACTTTTAGATTTTTTTTTTTTGGATTCTCAGTTAAGACTACTAATACTAATATATTTTATGTTAAATATAATTATTTTATAAACACTTTTCTCTTTTTTCTATTCTCATTTAAGACTTACATCCGGGTACTAATATATTTATGCTTGATATAATTATTTTATAACGTTTTTATCTTTTGTGTTTTTTACTCAGTTTGTTGTGCTAGATGCTGGTGGCACTATCTGCCCCACAAACATTGTGGGTCGTGACGTCTGTTCCCTGTATAAGGCCCAGTCACAGATGCTCACCAGCACGTGTGTAGCGGATTGTATGAAGCAACACCTCAATGATTGTGCGGAGTTCATCTCTGATTTGCATACACTTACAAAGGTCAAGGTAAGTCTTTTCTTTTAGCAGTTGAAATGAATGAGTTTAGCATTACACCATACCTGACATCACCATATCATCATATTGTTTGAATTCAAATTTAACATAGCGCATATGAGCGCGTGGGAAAGTATCAGCAGTAGGGAAGGATGGCTGGCTTGTGAAGAGAGTAGTAGTAGTAGTAGTAGTAGAAAAACTGCATATGCAAACTAAGAAATGTGCGCGAGAAGGACAAGAAGAAAAAAAAGGAGAAAATGCAACATGTGCTTGGACAGAAACAAAGAGGGTGTTGAAGAGAATAGACGTGTTGTAAGGACACAAGCGAGAAATGGTTGGCTATGGCTAGTGTGAGGTCAGAGAAACAAAGTGGGCGTTGAAGAGAATAGACGTGTAAAAACGCAGGCGAAAAATGGTTGGCTTCGGCCAGCGTGAGGTCAGAGAAACAAAGTGGACATTTAAGAGAATAGACATGTAAAGACGCAGGTGAGAAATGGTTGGCTGCAGCCAGCTTGCGTTCAGAGGACGGAGAACAGCTTTCCAGGTAAAATGAACATGTGGCGTCAAGAGACTTTTTTAAGCAGTGCCAAAAGTAATGGTCAAAGAGAAAATATTTGTCCAAAATGGACATATTTGTCCAAAATGGACATATTCGTCCAAAATTTTCTGTGTATGTCTATTTAGCAGTTTTGCATGGTGCAGAACTCAAATTTATATATGTTAAGGGCTAAAACTGCACTGTGTGTTTATTTTCACCAGGATTTCACATCCCCTGGGGACTTTTGGGGCTAAATGGAGGTGGGAGAGGGGCAAATGCTGAACTTAGTCATTTTTTTATGCTTTGTTCACTGCACACTCACGGGGGACCATGCAAGACCCACAGACTAACACTGTCACTTGCAGAATTATACCATGCAGACCAGGAAAAAGAAAAAAAAACATACTCTTTATTGACAAGGATGTATAGCATCGAAATATATCTGATTTACAATTATATATCTGATTTAAACAAATAAATTTGTTTATAAAAAAAGAATGCATTGTTTTTAGCCTTCCAAACGTATACATTGATATACGTAATTCTTATTTTCAATAAATATGCAACACTTCAAATTCAGGTTACAATTTTCATTACTATAGGATTTAATCTTCATCAGAAGCATTTCGTGCCAGACCTTGTTAAAGGCATTGAATATATCAAGAGATACAGCTCTAGCTTCCCCTGCTTTATCCAGGGCATTCAAAGATTTGTGTTTCCATCATGCCTATTATAAAGTGTGATGTCATCAGCAAATATATCCATCTTGGACACAGTTTTATCAAAGAGGTCATGACTACAATATGGTTGTGTTCAAGTCTAACGTAAATAAGTTCTTGATGAGCCGTTCCATATAAGTTATCAAATTTACCAAATTTTCATTACTAATGGTTACTATATTGTCCAATTTCTACTGTACACTCTTTAACCCTTATCCTTGAGTGGCCTCATGGCCTTGATAATGTGGTGATCCTATGTAAAAAAAAAAAAAAAAAAAAAAAAAAAAAAGATCCAAGACCGTCAAGCCCCTTATGTTCCAAGTGGTAATATGCCTTTTTGGAGGTGTAAAAGAGTAAAAAAAAAAAAAAAAAACTATCCAAGGATATTCATAAATGATTGAATACTTAAAATTTAATGAAAATGCAAAAAAAAAAAAATTCAATATTAATTTTTGCTCTTACATTGATAAATAAAAATCCTATATTGTTTTTTTATAAGGTAGTCACCACTTATCAAGGTCGATAAGAGTTAATGAATATAAGGTGGTAACTTAGTAATTTTTAATGATGTAGATTGTACTGTTCCAGTAGGTATCTTACTGCCTATGCAATTCTCTATCTGTAGAAGAGCCAAATATGTCCTAAAATTAAGTATTGTTGCCACATCTGAGCAGGAACTGTTCAGCATGCCCTCTCCTGCCTGGATAGAGTTCAAAACCAACTTCAAAATCTTGTAGGCGATGCCTTTTTCTCTTCCCTGCAACCTCTTTCCCACAGAAGAGATTTGCGAGCCTGTCTCTGCTCTATCGTTATTTTCATAGCAAGTGCTCATCTGAACTCCAATCTATGGTCCTCCCATGCCAAACTTTAAAAAAAAAAAAAAACACTCAACTAGCTATAACCATTATCAACAATTTTTTTCACTTTTTATCTGTGCCTAAATATAAACACAGATTCTATTAACAAAGCTTCTTTCTTTGAACTGCCTGTATGTGGAACATTGTTCTGTTGTCTTGCTTCCCGACTGATTACAATATGGTAGCCTTCAAGTCTAATGTAAACAAGTTCTTGTTGAGCTGTCCCCTTAAATAATACAAATTCTACACCATTAATGAATACTACACTACCACCTCACATTCATTAACCCTTATCCTCGAGTGACCTTTGGGTCTTGATAAGTGGTGACTCCTTTATAAAAAAAAAACATTGGACGGATATCTTTTCTCTCTCCAGAAAAGGGTTTGACACCTCTGGCTAATATTATGGCAAAAAAAAAGTCTTTCTCTGAATGAAAGTCTCAGACAAATCTATATATTAATACTATAGTATTAATATAAATTATTCAATTGGGAGATTCTATTTATTAAAGAGGAGCCTGTAAGGTAATAAAATACTACGAACATTAAATTAGTATATAAATACACTAATTTAATGTTTGTAGTATTTTATCACCTTCTGCTCTCCTTTTTAATAAATAAGATCTATTAATTTCTATGCATGTGCACACGATCGTGTGCTTACCCATGGACTGGTTGATGCACAATATCTATCTTCGACAAATAGACTGCATCAAACTACAAGCAAGAAAAAAAAAAAAATGTATTGTTTTATAAAAAAAATTCCTGATGAAGGCTTTGTTACAAGCCGAAAATTAGAAACTTTAAATAAATGAATGTTTATTTATTTTATTTATTTATTTATTTTTTTGTGTTTAACGGCCTTGAGAATGTTTATTTAAAAAATAAAAATATCACACGTACCCGCCTTTCTAACTGTCATGTTCTTTTAATTTTATTTTTTACGTGCTTCTAAAAAGTGGATTTCTATTAATTTCTATGCGTATCTGTATGATCGAGAGCTTACCCACTGGCCTGGATGATACACAACATCTGTCTTTGACAAATAGACTGTGCCGAACTACATCATGGCAAGCAAGCAAAAAAAAAAAAAAAAAGGAAAAAAATGTATTGTTTTATAAAAAGAAATTCCTGATGAAGGCTTTGTTACAAGCCGAAAATTAGAAACTTTAAATAAATAAATGTTTGTTTAAAAGATAAAAATACCACGGGTCCGATCTTTTAACCATTGTTATGTTGTCGTATCATAAAGGATATGAGTGTTTGTTATATTGTTTCTATAATAAAGGGTTGAGTGTTTGTTGTATTGTCTCTAATAATAAAAGATTGTGAGTGTTTTTTGCGTCATCTCTAATAATGGATTAGAAGAGATGACGTGCTATATTATATATTTATGTTGTATCATAAAGGGAATCGTGTGTGAGTGACATGTATTTTCAGAACCTACCGCTGCTTCTTCAATGTTGGACCATCTGGAATTTCTCGTCCTGGAGGGAGACTTGATACCTGTTTTTGGATGAAGATTCAATAACTCCAAGACAAGGAATTAGTTCTATAGTTTATTTCACTTTTCCCAGATGTCCTGCAGAAGGTGGAAAGTGAAATCGGCCTGTGTGGGTTCTTCTTCTACACACGTTAGCGTTCGCCCCCCCCCCCAGTGAAGAGGAGGAGACAACGGGAAGCCGTCCATTGTCTTCTGAGTCCAAATCAAATCTCAACGATTCAGCTAACCTGATCACATGACTCACACGCAATCCAATCAGCTGATCTTAACTTCCGGTCAACGTGTCTACACTATAACTCACCTCTTCCCCTCTCTCTCTCTTTCTCTCTCTCTCTCCCTCTCTCTATTCCTTAACACCATCATGTTTTTGAATTTCATTTTCTCTGTGCTTCTAAAATTGGATTTCTTGTAATTTTTTTAAAAAATTTTTATTTTCCTCAGAGTAATATGAAGGCAGGAGCATTAAACGAAGACACGCTTGGTAGCCAGTTGAAATCTGGCATTGCTCAATATATCTCCCTTGAAATTACGAAAGGTAATGGCCGTGACAACAAGGCCGTTGCCCGCTACCTACCATGGCTTTATCATCCACCCACAACCATGCAACAAGGGTACGTACATTAACAATCCTCTTTTCTGGCAAAAAAAAAAAATTTAGACTAGAACCCCCCCCCCCTCCCTCATTGACTGTACTTAACTATTAAAGGGAAGTAATCGGATTTTCCTGTAGAAAGGTAGAAAAATAATTACCAATGAAAAAGGAAATTTGTGAAATGAAGCAGAAACACTATACTGCACTTACTAAAAAGAGATAAGTTGATAGGGGAGATAATTAAGTTTTGTTGCTTACGTCATGTGACGAACGTACTTCAAAATGTTGGACAAAATTTTATTCTCCATACGAGCTTTATTGAAAACAGTTTTGCATTAATAATCATTTTTCTCCTTTATTGCTTTTCATAATTTTTGAATATGTTACTATTTATGACATGACAGTTATGTAGGTACCATTTGTTTTGCTTGAAATTTGATGTTTCAATTTGTTCATTCAATGTACATTCGATAAGCGTGTTGCTCTTAGAAACCAACACTACAGCTTTATTTTAAAACTTTTATTGTAAAAATCAATTGCTATTACTTGATTATGTAGTAGAGCTGACATCTATTCAATGTAGCCCCCAGCAATCAGGCTGGCTTTGTGTTGTGGTATATTATGTTATGACCAAACGAAGTAGTTCAGCAGGGACCAGTGAGAGAAGGGTACAAAGTCACAGCACTCCTTCTGAAGCCAAGCCTGGGTCTCTTTGGACTTGTGAGCTGGCGCCAAGTCCTGCTGTCACACCCAGGGTTTTCTAGTGGCCACCTGATTACACCAGGGGATCACTACACTCTTCAACACATTTAGATACACTTTGTTGTTGACTTTCAAACTGACTTCGATGATCTAAGCTAACATGATGAGACCCCCACTTGAAACGACACCAAAGACCATAACCGTGGCCGGAAACTTTGTTTTCATCACCTTGAGCATGTCCCTGTTATTTGTGGCAATCCAGCGATGCATTTTGAGGGTGCTGGCAATGGTCCTGTTGTCATAACATGGATCGGTAGAGAGCATGAGTTAAAGAGCGGCGCATTTCTGATCTCGCTAGTTGAACATTGTGTCACTTTCAGACATGCTAGAAGGCTCCTATCACTCTTGGGATTTGTACATCACTGGTCAACTAGTAGATGGCCTGCAACAAGAAAATAAAACTGGTTTTCATCAAATGGAAATGGAATCATGTCATCTTTTCTAGGACAACAATTTTATTGTTCTACCCTGTAGAAGCACCAAATTATCTAAAAATGACGAAATTTGATCCAGTTGATGTTTGTGTATGTAAAAGTAATTTTTACAGAAAATTGTACATGTCACTGTTGTTTTCTTACTGATAGAATATGGTCGAAAATTAGTAGAAATTGAATTATCTCCCTTGTCTTTCGAAGTTTGCATGACATTAATGGTGGCCACTTACCATAATATTTTTTTTTAGTTTTTTAACAATATAGCAGATTATTGATTCAAATTTTGTAATGTTTGGATATATTGATATTTTCGAAATGACAATCAGGTATCTATATAATATTTCTTATCTATATATTAATATGATAGCATGTGTGTTATTTTATATCCGGGTCATTTGTTATGTACTTCCATTTCTTGTCAAATAATTTTACCAAAAATTTTTCATAAGTTTTGGTTTCGGTTTTGATTATAACTGATGATACTTAAGTCGTCTATTTTTTTTTTTATAAATAATTTTATCGAGGATTCTTCATAAGTTTTGGTTTTGGTTATGGCTGAAGGAATACAAGTTATATATATATATATATATATATATATATATATATATATATATATATATATATATATATACTTTTTTTTTTTTCATAAGTTTTTATTTCGGTTTCGATTCAAGCTAATGCACCCAAGTTTTATAGATATATTTTTTTATTTTCGAAATCGCAACTTTATGATATATAAAAATTGATAGAACATTAACTCTATAATAATATATACGAAATCTGCAAGAATTAAAATATCATATTTAAACATACTTTACGACCGGGCGTTCGTGCTAGGTTAGATAAATACTTTGCAGTTTTAACAAAAATGCTACAATAATATCAGAGGGTCTCCATTTACACTGAACATCTAAGAATAGCAACATCAATATATTACATATGAATAAATCCCCTGTAGAATTTTAACAGCTCCCAATAGTATAAATAATATTGTTTTTGCTTAAAAGGACATATTTAAAAAATTACTGCTGTAGTCCAACCATAAACAGGTACTGAATCCTTACTCCAATTTTCGGCGCAATATGTTAAGAGATGTTTAAAACTGATATTTTAATTCATGCAGGTCTCATTATTATTATTATTATATAGTCAATTCTCTAATGATTATTATATTGTACCTAATACTTCCCCCCACCCACACCTGGCATGGCCCGATTGTAAAATATGCTCAAATATAATATTTTAATTCATGCAGATTTATTATTATTATCATAGAGCCAATACTTTATTGATTATTATATTGTACCCAATATATAGTAGTGATTTAAAAATGTTTAAATATTGTTTATGATATCGTGGGACCTTCCACAGAATGCCCAGCAGCAATATATTTTATATGAAAGATGCCACTGTGGGATTTTCACAGGTCTCCCTAGTCTATATAATTATAAAACTCTGTGTCATATTTCCCAATTATAGGCTTTTTCCCTTCTCCAAAAATAAACAAAAACAGCAAATTTTTTTGATTTGCAACAAAAACTCACTTCTTTCTGAATATTTTTTTTCTCTGGGCATACTTTTATGCCTAAATCAACCCTGAGCACATTCATTTACCAGTAAAACGGAAACTGGCGAATAAGCCTGGCTCATTGACATCCCCATCTTTCTGTTGTATTTATTATTACAGCCAATACCCTACTGATTATTATATTGCACCTAATATATAGCAGTGATTGCAAAAGTCTTTAAAAAATATACAACTTTGGTGCCATTAGCTAGAATCAAACCCAAAACATATGGCTCTCCATATTTGTTACCATCTTTATTATGTTCTAACGCATATAAAAATGTAAAAAACAATTTGTATTATTTGGATTGGTCAGACTATCGCTTTTGTTTTGAATGCTTAAAAAGGAGATTTTTTTTTTTTTAATTACCGCTGTAGTCTTGTAAACAAGTACCAAATTCTTATTCGATTTTTTATGTTTTTTAATGTTTTTATGTTTTTTTAATGTTTTTTGTTTTTATGTTTTATATTTTTGTTTTTATGCTTTTGTTTTTATGTTTTTTGTTTTTAATGTTTTATATGTTTTTTGTTTTATGTTTTATTTTATGTTTTTTGTTTGATATGCTTTTGTTTTTTATGTTTTTGTTTTTTTGATGTTGTTTATATTTTTAATGTTTTTATATTTGTTTTTATGTTTTTTTATGTTATGTTTTTTATGTTTTTTTTTTTCTTTCTCCAGTCCGAAAGAATTTATTGACTGTGTGAGTCAGATTCGTCTACTTTCTTGGATTCTAATTGGTTCACTCACTCACACTGCACTTACTGAAGGGTCTGAGTCTATTTACTGTGTTCCTGTACCGTTAGATGCCGGCTCTCATATTGCCGACCATATCATGGTCATCATGTCTGGATTTGCAGAGTATTCCAAGGTAAATTTTCATTATATATATATATAATACACGTCTGCACAAATTTTCAATCTAGATGCTAAGCTCTGACTTTATAAACCAATGTTTCTCAAAGTAGGGGAGCGGTGCTTTGATATCAGGGAGGGGGGAGGTAACTAAACATATATTGTGTGTATGCGTTTTGTAAGAATACAACAATGCATAAGTTGGTATATTTGTTGCTCTGTCACACTAAAATTGAAAATATCATTTCTATTGGTTTGTCACACTTCAGTTTTAAAGGGTATTCATGTTGGTCTATCACGCTGTTTTTTTTTTTTTTAGCTTTTCTTCCATGCTTGAGATTTGGGATGGATTTTCATTTATCTGTCATTCTTAAGTTTGAAATAAAATTTTTCCTTCACTAGAACATAAATTTTAAATCCTCTAAAATATTTTATGTCGATGTGGCTCTTGACCCAAAGATGCTATTGTTATCCAAAATGGCCTCTACCAAAGCCAAAGATCATGCCACAAATTCTCCATTTTTCATCTGAAATCAGCTTTTTTTTCTTCTTTTCTTTTCTTTCTTTTTTTTTTTTTTTTGTAAAGGATTTTGTTTGAAATTTCGTACAGATTTCTGAGTTTGATAAAATGATTCTCGGGCTTTTTTTTTTTTTTTTTTTTTTTTGCTTTTTTTTTGTCTATTTTTTTTTTTTTTTTTTTTAAAGAAACAAACTGATTTTTGCCCAAACTTAATTTTTTTGTTACAATTTTGCTGGATTTTATTTATTTTTACTTTCCCCCTTCTCTTGCTTTATCTTTCTTTCTCTTTCCTTGTTCTTTTTTCTCTTTCTCTTTCAGTCTTGTTTTGACCTACTTTCCTGTTCCATCTTAGGAAAGTTCCCTCTGAAAACTGAAAATGTTAATTTTGCCATGTAGGCTAAAATTTTAAAGCACTAGTAGAGTGGGTAAGGGAGTTAGATGACTTTTAATCAAAGAATGACTTCCTGTCTCCTTCCCCTCACATGCACAACTGGAGTCATTTTATGAATTTTGATTTTCTTAGTTGAAACCAAAGGAAGTTGTTTAAGAAATCTCTTTACCATTGATGCAATATTGTGTCTTTGTCTGTTTTACAAGTATTTTAATAGAATACTCAACTAACCCTACTAGCAGCAAAATCCCTCTCCTTCACTGTAGAGGTCTCTAGATGTTGGAAAGATTTCTTTAATATTTTCTTCCCTCAAATTGGTAGACTTTGGAATTTCCTCCCAGTCTCCTGCTTCTCTGATGGTACTAATCTGCAGAAGTTTAAATGTAATGTGAACAAACATCTCGCTGCTCAACTCCCCACAGTTCTCTGTTAGACATGATCCCAAATAGTAGCCGTTTATGTCCAAGTTGCATTATGCTTCGTTTGGGGATGAAAAAGGGGAAAAAAAAGTAAAGACAAAAATCCAGAAGATAGAGTGGTACATCTGTATTAGGGGATGAGAATTATTCTCTGCTCTTTTATTCATTACTACAAAAAATTAAATAGTGATCAGGATTAAATTTTTAAAAAATGTCATCAATTGAAAATAATATTTTTTATTTGAAACAATATGTTTGTGATAGACATAGAGAGGACCTACCTCAGAAACAGGCAAGAGTCTGTCTCGGCAGCAGGCTGAAAGACAGAAAAAAGAAAAAAAAGAGGGCCAAGATGGCGGCTGTTATCTTTTAAAACCTCCGGTCACGTGTAGATCTCGAGTAGTCTCGTGTGGTATATGCAAATTGGGTGTGCCCGAAACATTATAAAAGGCGAGTTGCAGGGAGGAGTGAGAGAAGCGTTTTAAGACGTGAATAGGGAACGTTGACATGGGAACAACACACTCTACTCGACTCAACTTGTGACTAGCTAACCTCTGATTGACGTTTTATTTAATTATTTAGATTATTCAGACTACTGTTCTCACCTTGAGTGTTATTTGCCCAACGAAAACAATATTATAGTCATCTGGAAAGCAGCTCTGCAGTATTGTGTTCCATAGACTAGCAGTTCTAGGAAAGAAACTTTGCTCATGGAAGTTTTATTTAATTATTTATATTATTCAGATTACTGTTTTCATCTTGAGTGTTATTTACACAATGAAAACAACGATATTGTAGTCATCTGGGAAGTAGCCCTGCAGTATTGTGTTCCAGAGACTAGAAGTTCTAGTAAAGAAACTTTGCTCATGGAAGTTTTATTTAATCATTTTTTTTTTTTTTTTTTTTTTTTTTACACAGAGATCACCACTTATCAAGGCCCGGAAGCCACTCAGGGATAAGGGTTATTGCAAGTACATTACGTTAGTGAGGAGATTTGATGAAGTGTTTACTTAAGGGGGCGGTTCATTAGGAATTTGTTAACATTTAATATTGGATTATGTTAATAATAAATAAAAGATTATGTTAACATTTAATATTGGATTATGTTAATAATAAATAAAATATTATGTTAATATGATAATGTTAATATTTGGATTAACCAGACTACTGCTCTCACTTTGAGTGTTATTTGCACAATGCTTCGGTTGATGTAACCTCCAACCTTCTTCAGGTGTATTGTTGAACTCGTGTATCTTTCTGTCAAACTCAGAAATCTGCACCGAATTTCAGACAGAAGTCTTTATATAATCTGCAGAGGTAGCATACTCTCGTTCCTTCAGTTATAACTGGGTAGATGTCTTAAGTAATTTGCAGTTATATTCTTAGTATTGCCGAAACTGAAGATTGAATCTTCAACCTTCAAATGAGTATCGCTTAGAACTGAATTTTACTTGGTATTTTATCATGGATATATATGCATGAATTAAATAAGGGGTTCCGCTAAAAATTTTGTACAGATGCTCGAGTTCGACAAAATACACCTGAAGAAAGTCAGAGGTTACATCAGCCGAAACGTTATGAGAATAACGCTCAAGATGAGAACAGTAGTCTGAATAATCCAAATAATCAATCCTAATCTCCAAATTTCAGAAACAGAAAAGATGATGAGTCGATATTTTACAACAGTTCTTCAAGTTAGATCTAAATAGCATTGCAAAGAAAATCGATATTTGATTCTACCTAGCCATTTTGTCTTTTTCTTTTATTCTAGCATGTCCAAAAAATCCAAATCACACAAAACGTTCATCTTATTTATACCTTACTTATATCACATTTTTTTTTTTCAGGCTTCAGTATTGCATATGTCGTCACTATTTCATGCTTTTATCCTGTGTCAGGTAAGATTATTATTTTATTATTTTCAACAACCCTTTAATAATAGACTAGCAGGCTGCCTAGTATTGCCTAGTCGTAAAATACTCTAAGCGAAACTGGAATAGGGCCGACCACCTCCCTAGATGAGTTCATAATTAAAGTTTCACAATAACCCTTATCCCCGAGTGGCCCTTGGGCCTTGATAAGTGGTGAACTCCATGTAAAAAAAAAAGAAAAAAGTATGATATTTTAATTTATGCAGATTTTGCATTATTATATTATTATCCATTGATTATTATATTGTACCCAATATATAGTAGTGATTTCAAAAGTTAAAAAAAAAAAATGACTTGGCTTGGGTGTCATCAGCTGGAATCAAAACCAAAACGTTTAGATCTCCAGCATTATTCACAGCCATTGGGGACATTATATAACAGCTGATAACAATGATGATAATAATACTGAGGGAGAGACATTTATTTTCTTGGTACATCATAACGACTGTGATGATAATTCTATATAATTTTATAATACGAAGCTGAGAGATATGATGCAACAGTTCTTGTTAACACATTCAGAGGGGGAGAGTCATTATTGATGATGGCAGAGGGGACACATAATACTTGGCGGGAGTTATACAAAGTTCATCTATAGATGATAGACAAAAGCACATTTACCTTTCAGCTGTAATGACAACGACAAAGACAAGGTTTGCAAATATGAATCATGATTCTTTATTCTTCATCCGGATGATTGATGAATCAGGAATTCAAGCTTTTATGATTACATGATCTTATCTTCCCCCTTTGCCTCCAAGGGGCGTCAGCTCCCAGTCTGATCGACTTGACTCTCTCTGAGTCTCTTCTCTGGCTCTCTGGCTCTGCCTGTGACTGTCTCCTAACTCGAACCCATCTCAATATATTGGGAATTCCCTTTCCTTATGACGTCAAAGTGTGACCAACACTGTGATCTCTTCACGTGTTCAAATTACACGTCTCCTAATCACGTTTGGTAACAAAGAAATTCCTAAATGAATTGTTTCATTTATTACCTATTTATTTCATCATTATTTGTAACCTATTTTGTTAATCATTATTTCCAACTTTGTATTGTCCATTCTTTTAACTGACATTTTTAATATCCAAGAATGAACAATCGCTGCATTCCTAAATTGAATATCTCTATTATCTTTTAACTCCTGCTTACTGGGTTCGATTCTATCTTTTCCAAATATCATTTTCAAACTTATCTAGTTTGTTCTTTTACTTACTGGGGTCTTTCCCCTTCTCATGTAACACCATGTCACACATTTAGCACTCCAGCCTTATTCATAACATATTACCTAAGGTCACAGGAATATCAAAGCTTTACAAATTAACCAGCTTAAACATATAAATGTATATTTGTGCATGTGTACAAAACATTTATGTTATTGCTTTTTCTTTTTTTTTTTTTTTTTTACAAAACTCAATCATGCTCTGTAAAACCAAAAATAAAAAAATATTTTCTACAAAACAACCGATCTAAACACCATGAATAAATATTTGAAGACAAAGAACTTGAAGCATAAAACTTTTGCTAAACGATTGAACCTGAAAAAGGGTTGATATGCCATAAAACAAAACAACCAAACTAAACACCATGAATAAATATTTAAAGTTATAAAAAACTTGAAGAAAAAAAAAAAATATTTTTTTCACAAAATTACTGGATTCAACATTAAATTACCCAAAAATGGTTGATATGATGTAAAAAAAAAAAAAAAAAAAAATTATAATAATCTGAACCTTTTCATTACCAGTAAGAAACAAAAAATAAGTCAATTTATAAATTTTTTCTTTTATTTGAACTTAAGTGTTGAGACATTATGTTGAACAAAGATGGCGGTGAAGAAGCAGTGAAGTACGATCCTGAGTGTAATTGCCAGTAACAAAGATGGCGGCGAACTGATTGAATCCAGAATTCAACAATTTTTATTGTAACTTTGGAAGCTTTTCATTGGTTGCTTATTGTGACTTGTGGTTATAAAAACAATGGTCGAAATCATTGGTCTCATGCCCCCCATTAGGAGTCGAAAACATTCAACATGAACTGATATACAGAAAGAGAAAAATTTGAAAAACTGTTGATGGGTACCTAAAGTTGTGTGTGTGTGTGAGTGTGTGTGTTAGCTTTTATATGAGAGAGAGAGTTGTGTACATTCATGTATTTCTATATAAAGAATTCATCCCTAAGATAATCAACGATCATTATGAATTTGTAAACACGGCTGCTTAGGGCAATGTGGGCTATATTTAATTTTATGTAATGAGGTTAAAGAAAATTCAGATATTTCCAATTTTTTTGTGAAATTTTCACAGGAGGTATAAAGCATTAATTAATAAATATTTCCGAAATTTTAGTTTCTTTT
Source organism: Euprymna scolopes (assembly GCF_053919585.1). Lineage (NCBI taxonomy): Eukaryota > Metazoa > Mollusca > Cephalopoda > Sepiida > Sepiolidae > Euprymna > Euprymna scolopes. Next base: position 44,296,392 of record NC_136523.1, on the reverse strand, counting down.
AAGCATTTGAAATGGTTTTAGAGCACAAATTTCCTTTAAAAATGAAAATATTTGCATTGAATTTGATCCATAATTATCAGACATTAATTAAGCAGGATTTCCAAAATGACAATTTCTTAAAATTTGTTAAGCTTAAATATTAGACATTTTCTAGAATCGTAGTTTCTTTTTCATATTTTTTTAATGATACTTTTTAAGAATAAGTATCTAGAGATTTGAAGTTGTAATTTAGAAATGATGTGATCAGTTTCAATTATGAACAGAGACAAATCGTGTTGCGAGGTTTTTACACAATATAATACAAACTAAATCAATTTTGCAAATTAAAACGTTTATTGGTTTATGGTAGAAATAAAAAAAATATAAAAAAAAGTCAAACCAAACTCCAAGAATAAATATTTGAAAATATAAAAACTTGAAACATAAAGCCATTTTCAAAAATTACTGGATTTGACGTCGAATAACCCAAAAATGGCAACCAAACAGCATACTTATAATAATCTGAACTTAAAATAAACATAAAAATAAGTCAATTTTTAAAATTTCAGCATTAAATAAATTCATGATATGCTATAAAACAAACTAACCAAACCTTTTTTATGCACCCAACATCTAATCTTGCTAAAGGAGAACATAATTTTATTTTTTGTATTTGAGAAATTAGGTGCAGACAGAGACATTGGGTAGTTTATTTATAATTTTATTTTTCTGTTCTGTTTTTTTTTTTTTTTTTTTTTAAATGTGACTTTACTTTTTTTTTTTCCTGATTTGTATCCAGTTGTGGACAATGTACTGTGAAGCAGCCGCTGCTCACTATCCACCAAACAGCGATCATCATCAAACTGCCTCGGACAATGTGATGGATTTTTGGGCCAGGGTCACACCTGGAGTTCTACAGTTACTTTCACACTCAAAAGTGGTAAGTATGCCCCAACCATAATTCTCACAATTATATGTCAATATAAATAAAATAATTGTATAATTCACCAAATGATAAAAGACTATTAAAAAGATTATGCGGGACAAAAAACATTTCATTTATTAATAACTTGTCTACGACAGTAAATAAGATATGTTAGACATCAGATTAAAATATAGAATGCATTGTTTCCATAGAACAAACTATCTATCAGCTGTCATACTTGTCGAGGATCCATTCTCGGAATAGAATAGAATTAAGACAATATCCTTTTAACAACAATAAGTAATAAATGTGGCTTAATCCAACATTTATCACATTTTCACAAGTTTGTCGATGATGACATTAGGCATCTTGATGCCACATAAGCATGGGGTGATTTCTTGCAGAGAGGTGTTGACGTCCTCCTATGTACAGCACATGGTATTCCTAAATGATCACCCATCTGGTACTGACCAGGCTCAATGTTGCTTAACCTTGGTGATCTGAGAACCACTGTGTCAACGTGATTAGACAATATATCATATTAGTGTAATCATATAATATTACTCGTATATCTCTATGATATAACACTAGCAGGACCTGTGGAAATTCCATAGGGGACTCATATGTAATATAATGATGTTGGCATTCTACAGATGTTCAGTGTAAATGGAGATGCTCTGATATTGTAACTTTTTTGCTAAAACTGCAAAAGTATTTATCTAACCTAGCCTGAGCGCCTGGTCATAAAGTACGCTTAAATATGATATTTTAATTCTTGTAGATTTTGTATATATTATTATAGAGTTAATGTTCTATCAATTTTTATATATTATAAAGTTGTGATTTCAAAAATAAAACAATATATTCATATGACTTGGGTACATTAGCTTGAATTGAAGCCAAAATAAAAAATAAATGTATGTGTGTCTATATATATATATATATATATATATATATATATATATATATATAATGTTATGGTGGCACCCACTCATTTACATATGTGGATAATATTACACATAAATAACAAGACTCGGTTAGTCTGAGTGTGTGTTAACCAGAAGCTACCGAAGGCCGAGCCGAGAGCAGATATGTTCTCCAGCCAAGACTCTCTTACCTGAGACAACCATTATGTAAATATCCTGTAAATATACTTTTCCTAATACACTTCTTATTGATCTACCTTTGTTTGTTGAGTCTTCATTTGTATTGCCTTATACGTTATTTGCAACCATGACAATATATATATATATATATATATATATATATATATAAACTTGAGTTCCTTCAGCCATAATCGAAACCAAAACTTATGAAGAATTCTTGAATAAATTATTAATAAAAAAATAGATGACTTAGATGCCATCAGTTATAATCGAAACCGAAACTTATAAAAAATTCTAGGTAAAATTATTTATTAAAAGAAATGGAAGTGCATAACAATTAAATGACCTGGATGTAAGCGTGACACAGAAAATAACACACATGCTATCATATATATATATATACATTACTCGTATATCTCTATCATACATTGTGGTGGTTTTGTAGATCAGTGATTTTTTTAAACTAACACATTTCAAGTGAAAGCATTATTACATACTTACCTGTTATGGCAAAATTAGTGTAAATTCCAAAAATTATGAAAAATGATCCAGTAGAAGATCTGTTAGATGTATTTTTAACAAAAAAATCATTAGGAATTACAATGAGATTGTGCATTTAAAAATGGCGGGCCTTTAATTTAAGTCAAGATGATGTGAATTTAATATTCAAACTGTGGCTATTTTCGTCACGCTCAAGTGTGAAATACTATGAACATGCATGTGTAACATGGCCATTATGCTCGAATCGTGTTTATTAGAGTTCAAATCTCTCTTGGACCCCTCACACCGTCTGATACCATCGAAAAAGACATTTATTACCATTATTTTCTAAACAATGTCTGCTTTTTATTTTTTCTAACTAATACCCTTCTGTGTCAACACCAACTTAATGTTCTTCTTTAGTTGGTCTAGATTGTGAGAATTATTTGCATAAACTTTTTATTTTAAAGTCGCTCAAAGATAAAAATCACATTCGAGGAATGTGGTGATCATAACTCTTTGCTTATTGTTCTCTCTTACTTAAACATGTCATGAACTTGTGTCAGTTATCTGTAAGACGTGTGGCATGTTGCACCATTTTGTTGGAAAAAGAATTGTACTTTGTCTTGTGGTGTCAGTTGGTCATTAAGATAAAGATTAAATATGTGGGGCTACTTTTAAGTGGGCTGCTTAATATAAAATTAATAAAAAATATTATATATAAGATTATTTGGGTTTTTCAAACTACTGCTCTCATCTTGAGTGTCATCTGCACAACTTTTTGGTCAGTGTAACTACGTATCTTCTTCGGGTGAATCTTGTCAAACCCAAGAATCATTCTATCAAACTTAGAAATCTGGGAGGCTTTGTGTTTTCACAAGCTTCTGGGCTTGACCTTTACTCCTGATCTGAAATGGAACATATACATCAAATCCATTGCCAAGGTTGCTAGATAAATGATGGGATCCTTCTATCGATCCAGTAGATATCTCACTGTTGATGCAATTCTCTACTTATATAAGAGCCAGGTACGTCCACCACATTTTGGCAGGAGCTACTAGAAAGGACTTATCCTACCTTGATAGAGTTCAAAATAGACTTCGTAGCCTAATGTCAACACCAGCTTAAAAGTCTCTCGCCACCACTGCAGGGCCACACATTCATCTCATCCGGTGTGCGTTCTTTTTACTGTTCCAACCTCATGCTGGCATCAGCCAGACATTTCTTGCCTTCGACTTTACGCATCCATCTTCTCCAGCACGGACTTCACTTCTCCCAACCACTTAGTGTTTCTTTTTCTTGTCACGCAAGCCAATGCATGCTTCCTAATTTGCATATGTGCTTTTTTGGGCTAATGCTGCTATATCTTCGCAAGTATATCCCGGTTAAGGGAGATAAGATAAACCACCTAGTATTTCCAAATGGTCACTCATCTTGTACTGGCCAGGCTCAATGTTGCTTAACTTCAGTGATCTGATGGGGGCAGGTGTGTTGACATGATTATGTCGTATGAGGTATGTTACCAGTGGGCTTTTATCAAAATGGGATTAGTTTTGCAAGATTAACATTCTTTTAAATTCACATGTTTTTATTTTTATGTAATCACCAAAAAATGTAAATCAGTGAAGAAGAATTGTCTCCCTTCCAACTAAAATTTTATTTATTTTTCTGTATAAGTTTTAAAAATCAACAAACTAATAAAACTTCAGAAGACTAATAAAAATACACCTTGAACAATGCTGGGTAAGTGTTGCTAATATATATATATATATATGCCATGCTTAACGCCAATGAACTAATGAAAACTTGTGTTAACATGTTTATGACATGTATGAAGGTGTTAGTTTATTGCTATTTATCATGCATTCCGCGGCTTTTACCTTACTATTAAATCTGTAAGTTGTTGAATAAATCTATTAATGATTATGCTTTGTCCTTTTGTCCGCTGTTCATTTTTGGAGTTAGTATTAAACCAATCACATGTATCATCAGACTTGACAACTGGCAGATGTTGATTCTGTTTATTTCTTCATCTGGCGATCTGTTATGTTAAAATCTTTGCTCATTTGTGAATGCAGAGACTTTGTGAATCAGGGAAGATTAAAGAACTGCATCAAAAATGATTCTATGTTTTATTCTTTATGATTTGCGACATTAAAAGTTGTCATTACCTATTTATTTATTTATTTATTTGTTTTTTTATTTGTTTGTTTATTTATTTGTTTATTTGTTTATTTATTTATTTATCTGTTTATATGTTTGTTTATTTATTTGTTTATTTATTTGTTTGTTTATTTATTTGTTTGTTTATTTGTGGACTGTTATCCTCATCTTCATGGTTGTTGTTGTTTCACCACATTTCGGCCAATTCATCCTCTCCCCTTCTTCGATGGGATAAGAATGCTGAAACAACTGTATCCAAAGTAATTACTGCCTTTCATAGTTATTGTCTCACCACGTTTTGATCAACTAAATCTCTGGCCTGATATGTATTCTATTTTTTTTTTGACAACATCTATTATATAAAAGCGAAAATGTGTTTGTGTGTGTGTGTGTGCACATTTTTGTATTTCTGGCGAAGGCTTTTTTCGTGGAAGCGCTTGTGGGAGGGTACTGTTTCTTAGAACTTTTTATATGCTCCCTAGATTATAATATCTCTGATTTACGAAAGGAGGCCATCTTTATTTTTTATTTGAGCGACTTTTATTTTATAAAATTCACGCTATTTCTTCCTCTCGCCTACTTGTTTGTCTTTTTCATATAAAAAGCGAAAGTAATCGAAGAAACTACAATCTACCTGGCACTCTTGCCAAAAAGCAATAAGCTTTGATCAATGTGGAGAAAACCCGTCATATCAGACAATTGCTATTCATTTGGACACTCCCCTTTTTATGGAGAGCTTGTTTTCCCCAACATCTTGAGGTGGAACAAACAAATACGCAGAAACTGGCTTGTAGCCAAAGTTAAGTGCGGGATTTCATTCCCCTATGGCGTGATGACCTCATTAAATTTACGCACCTGTGTGAACTCATTCACTTAACTTTTTCATTGTTTAATTTCAACCATTCTCATTTCCTCTGCCCTCTTAGCGTCACAGTAAGTTATCGGGTTATCACTTTCTTTTCCGTCTTCGCCTCAAGGCTTCGGGTTCAAGACTACCTACCTACGAAAACTTTTTATTTTCCTACACACACACCGACAAACACCCGGACAACGCCAGGGACCCCCGCTAGTCTATAATATAAATCTCACCTGTCTGTTGAAATGTATGTATGTTTGTATGTCTGCTTAAAACTTTCGACGGAGGCGATGGATTTTCTCGAGATCGGTATCATTTTGAAGCTCAACCCTTCGGATGACAAATATTGAAAAATCAGCTAAAAACATTAATTCTTTCACCTTCATCTGGACACTTTTCTACAGAGAGGGGTCGCTTTTTTCACCGATATTTTCAAAAGTCATCACCTCTTTTCGATTGACTAGCCTTAATTTAAACCTTTGCCACTTTCGGTTTGGTGATGGACGCAGCAGTAAAGACGTCACTTTTTTTTTTTTCACATTCTTTTCCTCGTTCGCAGCACGGGTTCAAGCCTGCCTGCTCACTACCAACTTTTTTTGCTCAACACACACCTCCAAACACCCGGGCAACACCAGGCACCCAGGCTAGTAAATAATAGAATGGAAAAAAAAAATCTTATGTTGTGTTTCTTTAGGGTTAAGAAAGATAAAAAAAATAATAGGCAATGTAAAGTCACACATTTTAGAAAACATTTTATTTAATGAATTTAAATAAGAAAATTTGAAAACCTGAAAATGTTGTGGAATGAAAAATTTTTTTTTTTTTTTTTTTTTTTGGTGTTATTAAATTCCGAATTTTTGCCAATAACCTGGTTTTATCAAGGAGATGTCAGTCCGTTTAAGTTTTTTTTTTCTTCTTCTTCATAATGATGTAATAAGAGGTCGAAGCCTCCCGAAGAGAAAATACGTCTTGTCTCAGTAACAGTTTATATCCATGTGTTGTCGCTTGGTTTAAGCGCGAAATTGAAGCCATGTAAAGTTACACATTTTAGAAAACATTTTTTTAATGAATTTAAATAAGAAAATTTGAAAACCTGAAAATGTTGTAAATGATAAAATCATTTTTATTTACTTTTTTTTTTTTTTGGTGTTATTAAATTCTGAAGTTTTGCCAATAACCTGGCTTTATCAAGGAGATGTCAGTCCGATTAATAATATTTTTTTTTTAAATTCTTAATTCTTTAAAAAAAATTTTCAGCTTGCAGAAATGGTAAATCTTCACTTCCTTCGACTTATGGAAGCATTGCAAGAATGCAACTCTTCAGTTCTGGCAAAAGTAAGTTCACTTTATCTTTTAATTTTTTTTATAAATCATTTATTTGGATTATTCGAGCAACTAGTCATATTTACCAGGAGGCTAGACATAAAGTCAGGTGTTTGGTTTGGTGAAAGTGTTTTGAATATGCTGAAAACGAATATCGGTTGATTCTATTGCTGGCATTGGTTTTCCCCGATATTTTTCCAATTAGAATTTAGTTATCTTTGCGATTCAAGTTTCCACTTCACTTCCGGTTGTTAAAAATGGCTTTTCTAAATAATAACGTCATTTAGAAAAAGCCATCATTTTTTTTTTTCCTTTCTTTCCACTTCAACACTAACCATTAAAAATTGACGACTTTTATAGGTTTTCGAGTATACTGAAAACAAATATCACTTTTAAATTTTGCACAGACAAGTAGTTTTATGGATATTAAGAAATTTATTATCCAATTAAATCCTACTGGCGGCCATGTTTTTTTCCCAACTGAACAAGTACTAATGGGCATGCATCTTACACCCTCCCTCCTCCCCGTGTTAAGAATGGCAAAAAAGGCCACTGACATTTATTAACAAATACATTGGAAAACAAATGTTTTAATATCCAAAAAACTACTTGTGTGCGCAAAATTTAAATGTGATATTCGTTTTCAGCATGCCTGAAAACCTTTAAAAGTCATCATTTTAAAGCTGAGTGTAAAGGTGGAAAGAAAGTAAAAATTTACTGAAAAGCCATTCTTAACATGGAGAGGGAGGTTTCCTTTACCTATTCTGTACTTTCACCTAATAATTTAATAAGCAAAAGATACTGTAAAAATTCAACTAAAACCGGAAGTTAAGTGGAAACTTTAATCATAAAGACACCTACAATTTTTTCTAGAAAGACATCGGATACTTACAGGATGAACTACATGAAGGTTGCCAACAATCTTAAGCGAAAATGTTTCTGTGGAACTTGGCACACCCAGGTTTTCAGTCTGTGTCATTAACCACTTCGCCAACGTCACCCTTATCTTGAATGCTATTTTCACAATGTTTTGCTTAATGCAACTTATGACCTTTTTCAGGTGCATCTTGTGAAACTTGGGAATCCTTATGCCAAACTTTATCTCGTACTACCTGGATGCCTGGCATTGGCCGGTCATACAATACGTTTAACGTTTAAACATGATATTTTAATTCATGCAGATTGCATATGTATTATCATAGAATCAATTCTCTGTTGATTATTATATATTATAAGGAATAATTTCCCCGGTGAACTAATTTGCAAAAAAAATAAATAAATAAATAAAAATAATGATGTTGTTCGTCAAATTCCATATGTGTTTGTTTACAATATCACGTCGACTGATATTTGGACTTGACAATGAATGCTCTGGAAAAGTCACTTCTGATTAATGTTTAGTTTTAAAATATGCAAACGAAGAAATGATTTGCAGCGATTTTAAATGGTAACTCTTTTATCATAAATTGAACTCATTAATAAGAAAAAAATTTAAATAAAATTGTGAGGTACACTTGGGCTTGAACAGGGGATCATTCAATCTATAGTCAAAATCTCTAGCATTGAGCTATATTGCCAGATGTCAATAATTCTGTTTTATTTTAAGAAGAAATCATTTGCTAATATTTTATTATCTCCCTTGCCTGTGTAGCAATTTTTTTTTTTTATCTATAAGAAAAAAACATATTTAGGATGGGATTTTTCCGATTTTTAATACTTAATGGATAAATTTCTGTATAAAACATATTTAAGAGCACTGCCAGACATAAATTACCTTTCTATGAAATTTGCAAAAGATAAGCTCAGCCGATTTGGAACTTATGGGAAAGGAACTCGCACAAAGTTACTTTTATATATTAGTAGAGGTATCTATCTATCTATCTATCTATCTATAAAGTTGAGTTTTTTGTTGCACTTACATTGATATTAAAAGTCTACTTTTTCTATTTAAAAATTATTAAGACAAACTTTTTAATATAGTCAGTCATGGATATGCGAGCTACTAAGTAAAACTCAACTAATTTGCATATTTAAAAAAAACAAAACTTTTATTTATTAATTATTCATTTTTATGTTTTCTTATTAGGTGATTGGTCTCATTTAATAATTACGCTTGGTTCTTTTATGCATATTTTCAACATTGTGCATAATTGGATAAAATGGTTCAAGCAGACACAAATGTATTTATATATAAGTGACCTTGTCTGTGTGTGTGCGGAAAGTCTCTACCAAAATCCTCTTTGAATTTTTGGTCTACAGACTTGAAACTTGATATATAGGGTATTTAGACTCGTGGAACAATTTTGATTTTAGCCTATTACAGTAACTTCTAAGAGGTCAAAAAGAGAAATAAACAGTCGATCTTGGCAGAGTAAGTCAAATAAATTTGTTACTTCTGCTGTTACTTTTGTGCATGCGCAAAATCAAACATTCATTGCTCAAAATCACATATCCATCTGCTAGTAGCTCAGACGATAACAACACTGGAGTGATAATTAATGGCTAAGACTGGAGCACTGTGCATTTTGGTTTTGCTTCTAGTGGATGCTACCCAAGTCAGATTTTTTTTTTTTTTTTATATATTTTGAAATCATTACTATATACTACATAATATTCAATGAAAGCAGTAGTCCAAATAATACAAGTTATTTTTTACATTTTTATATACGTTAGGACATAATAAAGATTGTAACAAATAAGGCTGGAGAGCTATATGTTTGGGGTTCGATTCTAGCTAATGGCATCCATATTTTTTTGAAACTTTAAATCACTATTCTATATTGGGTACAATAAAATAATCGATAGAATATATTGGTTCTGCTGCTGCTGCAGCAGCAGCAGCAACAGCAACAACAACAACAACAATAATAATAATAATAATAATAATAAATAATACAAATCTGCATGAATTAAAGTACCTTAAGCATATTTTATGACCAGGCAATGCCAGGTGGCCTATTAGTGCGTGTGTATATATATATATATATATGTGTGTGTGTGTGTCAATGCATGTGTGTTTCCTATAGAAAGGACGGTTAGAGAATCTACATAAAAGTTTAATGAAAGTGTCCCAAATTTGTATGTGCTTTCAAACAAAACTTCCAATATGTATGTCTGTTTTTAATAAAATTTAACCCATATATATAAGATACTAATCCAGAGAATTAGTCAAAATCTCAGTTTCTTCCGACTATAGTAAGAAGTGAACCAGAGAGAGAGCATCAGTAATAAAAATAAAAAATTTTTTTTAAAGTAATATGGTTTTATGAACTTATTGCAAAATAATGTTTCTCATTAAATCCCGAGATATGAGTCTTCCTGCAAGTTAAAAAAAAAAAAAAAAAAATTCTCAATGACATTTTGCAGGATAAGGGAGATAATTACAAATAATTCAAACTTTTACAAGATTTTAGAAAGCCATTCTTTACATAGGGAGGGTGGCATTGGAAAAAAAAACTCAAATTTGTTTAAAAATGATTTTATTTATAAAAATGAAACTACTTGATTCAAATTATGTGCTTTTTGGTGTACAATATTTTTTTTTCCATCACACGTATGTACATCATACAGATTTTTCTTTGTTTTTTTCTTGGAGGGGGGGGGTACTGTACGGTTATAGACTAGCACCTAAAATTTTCCAGGGTTTTCACAAATTTCCATTATTTTTTCTCTATTATTTAAACACAGCAAAGTAAAAAGTAATTATCAAACTTGTATGAATTCTGTTTACATTATTCCTAATGTTAAACGTTTTCTAGTAAACATTAATTAAAATATATTTGTGCAGATGGATTTGATATTATGTTGTAAACAGGATGTGTTCTAGATAGAGGGGGGGATCATTTGTATGATTTCTGCACATTTTATACAATGTGGCATAATCGTGTTGACATACCCATTTAATCATTGAAGTTAAGCAATGTTGAGCCTGGTCAATACTAAAATGGGAATACCAAGTGGTGTATGTGCACTCTGCTTATCTCTGTATTGTTTCCTGTCATCCCGAACTTCTTGCCACTTATTACTTGTATTTGTTTCGCCTATCACTATTGATCGGTTGAGCCAGCTCCAACCATTGCGTTAGTCACATCTTGAATTGAGGCGAACCACGCCCGACGATCTGATGCTGCAGCAGCCATGAGTGTGAGCCATTTGCGGTTTCAGCGACGTAGACCGTAGAGGTGAGGACCCAGAATCAACTCGGAGTCTTGTTTGACCATCTCGATCCAAGTTTTCAGCTGTCCACTGCACGTTTCTTCCAGCCTTGCAGTGGGGCCAGGTTGATAGCCTCATGGATGGCATTGCCCGGTCAACGACGAAGGGCATAGCCAAACGCCTCATGAGGATGGCTTTTTGTGAGAGAAGATGTCTTGCAGTGTGTGTGGATCAGTGTTGCGGACAAAATGCTGTCAGCAAATCCGAAGGATGTGACCTAGACACTGATTATCAAACACCTCAAGTTTGCAGTGTTTAATCATCACTGTCTACACTGCATCCTCTAGGTTCGCTAGTAGTCACTGGAATCAAGTAATGCTGATTTAGGAGCGAATTGTGCAGCTATTGCGCCAAAGATATACACTCGTGTACTCATGATCAACGTGATTTTAAAACACGTATTGTGATACCGTTGTGGCATGATGGTCCAAATTCAAGTATTACAGGGTTGAACGATAAAATTATTGCTCTAGAAAAGATGACATAATTCCATTTCCGTTTGATGAAGACTAGTTTTCTTTTTTCTTGCAAACCATCTACTAGTTGGCCAGTTGTGTACAAATCCCAAGAGCAATAGGAACCTTCTATCATGTCTGAAAGTGACAAGATGTTCAGCTAACGAGATTGAAGATGCACCACTGTATAACTCATGCTCTCTACCGATCCAAGTTATGACAACAGGATCATTGCCAGTACTAATAATAGGGACATGCCCAAGATGATGAAAACAGTTTCCAGCTATGGTTCTGGTCTTTGATGTGGTTTTAAGTGAGGGCCACATTATGCCACCTCACATCTTCGAAGTCGGCTTGGAAGTCAACACCAAAATGTACCTGGATGTGCTGAAGATGTGGTGTATCTGCAAACAAAATAAAGGGCTTACCTGTGTTGCTCTATGTGAAAGAAGAGACAAAATGGCTGACTCATTTATGCACTTGGAGTGCATGAATAGAAGGCAGAGTATAATGAGAAAGGCAGTTTTTTTTGTTTTAGTAAGACGTAAAAGGAGGTGAACAGATCGTTAAGGTAAATTGGAGAAAGGAGAGAGGGTGCCTTTGCATTGGGTGAGCACTTTTAACCAGCCTACTCTTTCGTAGAGCATGGAACAGTGTGGTGTTCCCCTGGTGCAATCAAGACCCTGGATGTTTTAAATTGAAGTTGTAGTGTTGTTTTCTTTAGGGTGATACTTATCGTTCCACCCTGTAATTGTGACCCTCACTAATATACTGATTCTAGCCGCTAAATATAGTTCAATGCTATGAAGATTGTATATGTTCTGGTTAGTTGCTTTATGCCCCTAAATATCTGCAGAATTTTAGCACTGACTCCACTGGTTTGGAACGTTTTGTAAATGCAACCTTTACAGGGGATATTCATTGTCTCGAGATTGAATGGTTTCATGAGATATAATCATTAATGTAACTTTACATATGCTTCCAGTATTTTTTTTTTTTTAACCTAACACACAGGTTCTTGTATATTTGATAAAATTTTCCAAAAAGTAACTACCTAAAAGATACAATACACTTATTTATCTCCCAAACTATCATGTCCAATCTTGCACACTCCAAGGGCAGATAACTCCTTTCTTCATTGCAAGAGAAATAACTTATTTAAGTTATTTGTATTTTGTTTTAACTTTTACCATATTTGTATATAAAGCTAACCTGTCTGTCAAATAATGATTTTTATTTATCATTTTCTATTTCAGTTATTCCCCATGTGGACTGCAATCTTATTTGCGTATCATTCTCAGGTAATTAAGTTTAATTAACCTTTTTGGTAAAAGTGCAGTATAGTTAATAGGACAAAAAAAAAAAAAAAAAAAAAAAAAAAAATATGCAACATAACTGTTACCAAATGCAATCAAATTTACTTTTCTACTTCTCAGTATAATTTACAAGTGTGGATATTGATTGTAAGATTTATCTATGTATTTGTTATCGTCACTTTAACTCAGCCAAACACAAGTATTTTCCATTTTGTATGATATTGTAAACAGGATATATTTTAGATAGTCATTTTATCATTTGTGGATGTCTTGTACAATCATGTAAAACAGCTTTACACATGTTTCCATTATTTTTGCTCTTATATAAATCTCCCACAAAAAAAAAAAAAAAATTTACAAAGCTACTATGAACTCCATTTACACTTCTAACATTAAATATCTAAGACATTATTTATTCCCAAAATTGTCATTGCTGATGTTAACTCCAAATTTACTTTCCTACATATCAGTATAATTTTTAAGTGTCAATATTGATTGTAAAATTTATTATGTATGTTTGGCTAAGTAAGAGTGATGACAACAAATTGTCATCACTCTTACTTAGCCAAACAAGTATTTTCGATTCATGGTTATCAATTATTTTGGAGGAGATGATTGCTAATTTCAGTCTTAAAAGATAGTAAAAAAAAAAAAAAAAAAAATGTAAGCCTAAGTCTTCTACAGCATAATTCACATTGACATACCGGTTCCTGTTAGATCAAAGTTAAGCAATGTTAAGCCTGGTCAGTATTAAAATGAGTAACCATTTGAGAATTCCAGTTGCTGCATGTGCTTTCCGCTTATCTCAGCATTGTTTCCAATCATCTAGCACTTCTCCCTGCAACTGAACTCAAGCAGTGCCGATTCAGGAGAGGTGTGGTTTGAGATTGCACAACACTTGCCTTACAATTTCACATTCAGAGTGTATCCATTGTCTTAAAACTGAATGGAGGCATTGCATTGCAAGCTTTAGTCTGGGGTTGGTTGCCAGTTGGATTAGCTTCTAATTATTAAAATCATTAAAAAAAAAAAAAAAAAAAAAAAATCTTTATTTCATTCAGTTTTGCTATTTAGGATGCTGTAAGTGCCCCCCCCCCCCAAACAAAGTCGAAGTTTTTTTAAAACCATACAGACTTGTATTATTAACTAACACTGTAGGTTCATTATGTTTGGCTGCGAATGAACCTCCCTAGCTTTCAACTCATTCATTTGCTGTAAAACTCGACTCATGATTAGTTCTCTTCACCTTTTTAAAGAAAAAAAAAAAATAAATAAAAACAAAACAAAAACACCCTACTTCCTCATCATTCCAATCAGCAACCCATAAGCAATTTTGAGGTGACTCAGATTTAACCTTTGAAAGTTTCCATGGTAAAAGTCGATTCATCTAATGCAGGTATGAACCTTTAATGTCATACAATCGTTGACTTTTCAGAGGTATTTTGTCACAAGTTTTATTTTTAAAAGAAATCATTTTGCTCGTTTTATAAAGTTACAATCTGGAAAGAGATGGGGGAGAGCATAATTTACAAAGTCATCTCAATAATAAGCAGGGCAGTTTTTTTGTTTTTTTTTATATAATTTTACTCTTTCTTCCTATATTTGTTAACCGTAGTTAATTTTTACCATTCTATGGTGTACGAAGTGCCTTCAATAAGTTTTCAGATTTGTTTTTGTACAAGCCTTGAAAATTCAGTATATTATTGCTATACATCTTATGAGATAATTGACCAATTTTTTATGATTTCAGGTTCCAATAAACAGCTACAGTAGGAATTGGCATATACCTTACTAAAACCTGATTGTCACAGCTGGTGAATTTCAAAAATGCAATCCGAACATGGACACTTCAGAAGAAGGATATGCACTAAAATTCTCTTTTAAACTTAGAAAAAAATGCCATAGAAACGTAGAATATTGTGACATGGGTCATTGACATGGTCACATAAGAGGACTTCCATAAGTTGTTGGAACAGTACAAGTGCATTGCAGCCGGAGGAGATTACTTCGAGGGGAACTACAGTTTTATGTGTGTACTATCAGTAAAAGCTTATACAAGAAAATCTGGAAACTTATTGAAGGCACCTCATATTTTATGTTTAAGGTATTTTATTTAAAAAGTTAAGACAATTGATGACACCATAATTCTCCTCTACAAGGTTTTTAATAGAAACTATATGGTTGCTAATATATATATATATATATAATTTTAAAAGGTCCACCTGTAGCCCCTAGATGCATTAACGATTCCTTTATTTTTTGTATTGTTTTTTTAGCTTCCAGCTCATTTGCAAGTCCGTCTTCAAGCCTGTCAAAACTGGGAACCCCCGATCCAAAGCAAAAACCAAGCTTCGTTCACAGCATCAATTCTTATGGGTTGGCTGAAACGGATCCAATTTAAACTTGGACAAATTGAAGTCCAGTCTTCTGCGGCCACTCAGTTTTATACAGTGTAGAATGCATTTCATTATAACCTGCATTCATTTGGGGAGAGGAGAGGGATTTGTTTTATGCATGCTTTTTCTTTTTTATAGAAAAAAGATTGTCTTTTCTTTAATGCGGATATTCTGTAGACAAAAAGGTAGATGCTTTTAATTCTTCATATTGTTTTAATATTTATTTCGGTTCTGAATTTTTGGATTCTTTGGACTACCATTCTCATCTTAAAGTTTTATTCGCACAACGGTTCGCTTGACGTAACTTTCAACCTTCTTCAGGTGTTTCGCAAATTTCTATGTCAAACTTGCGAATCTGCATGAAACCGTCGCACAGCGGATAGATTAGTGAAATTCAGTTGTAAAAAATATATATTCCTGGAGATTGAAGGTTCAACCCCCCACATGGATGACTCCAAAATACAATCGTGAATCACTTAAGACTTCTACCTTGTCATGACTGATGGAATGAGAGTATACTACACCCATAGATTAAATAAACGGTCTTGTGTATATTCCCTAAATTCAACAAGATCCACCTGAAGAAGGCCAGCGGTTACATCGACCCAAACATTGTAAAATAATACTTAAGATTAAAACAGTAGTCTGAAGAATCCAAATATGAATATTTATTTATTAACCTTTAGGCGAGATTTTTTTTTTTTTAATTATATTTGAGATGTGGAATTGTTATTTGGATTATTTTTTAGTCAGACTAAATACGGCCTAAGCGTACAGGAAGGCAAAAACTGACTAAAAGTAAAATAATCCTGCACTTTTCCACTGTCAAATGAAAATAAAAAAAAATAAAAAGACAATTTTTTCTTTTAATTATTTTCCACTGTCAAATGAAAATAAAAATTTTATTTAGAGATTTTTAAAAAAAAAAATAAATAAGGGTTTAAATCAGTAATATGTGGGTTTCGAAACGGTATTTCTTTCACAAAGATAATTAAAAAAATTAATTTTAATTTTGTAATTGAATAAATAACTTAGAAATTAATCTGAATGTTTTTAGATTAGAGCTGATTGTATTATTACTTGTATTGATCAGACTATTGTTCTCATCATGAGTGTTATTTGTGCAATGTTTCAGTTGGTGTAGCCTTCGACAGGCATGTTGATTGCCACCGAAACCTTGCATAAATAACACTCAAGATGAGAACAAGTATGATCAATACAAGTAATAATAAAAACAATCAGCCCTAATCTAAAAAATTCTCAACTGTAGTAAGATTAATTTCTAAGTCCAATCAAAACTAGTAATACAAATAATCTTACTACCTTTTATTAGAAATAAATTTGAACACAATTCTTGGCAACAGTGGGTAAGTACAACTAGTGTGTGTGTGTGTGTGTGTGTGTATTATGCAACATTTTTCATTTAAGCAAACATTGTTAAAAAATAACAATTCAACTACAGAAGTGGTCGCTAGAAAAGCAGGAAATTTGTAAAAACGATTTATTTTTACAAAGTTTTTCAAATAAACATGTTATATTATACTCATAGATACTCAAAATGTCGTCAGAGCACTTTATTGCAGCGTCTTAACCTAGAAAACCAACAAAAAGAACCAATCAAAAAAATAAATAAATAAATAGTAATTTATTCATGATTTAAGCTGACCTTCAAATTTCCTGCTTTTCTAGCGACCATCCTGTACTTTTTATTTCTTCAAAACAAAAATTGAAATGGTAAAGCAGTATAATCAAGCAGTAAATTGTTATTTTTAACAATGTCTGCTTAAATGAAAAAGGCTGCATAAATACACTAATATGTGTGGAAAGATTGTTGCCTATTGTACAAAGTGTTAGGTTTTGAACACCATGTCAAGCCACATTGAAAAGTTGTGATACAATGAAACAGCTGTCTCTGGATGACATATCTGTTCTCAAATTATAAAATAAAAAACAGTTAATTGAATTAAATAAATCGTTTGATTTTTTTTTTTTGGGATTCATATTTCTTAAATGGTACACATTATATTACACAAGAAAAATAGCATTTATTAAAATTCTGTCTTCTGTGTTTTTCTTTAAGTAAATAAATGACCTTTTATCCCAAACCAAACTTATTTCTAATAAAAACATTCACTGTGGACTTATCGCCAGACGATGATCATGGCCACCACATTCACTGAACTTAATCCACTAGGAATGAAATGGGGGGGGTATCTGTTCTGATACTAAACTTCATCTTTCCTGTCCTCTTTTACCGAGGAGAAAATCCTTCTAGATGGAGGTAATTTTTTTATTTGTGTCATAATCCAGAGTGCCATTTTTGGGGAAGACGATTTTTTTTTTTTTTTACTCCGTATCATAAACCTACCTTGTGTCTGAACTCGTGGGGATGCAAGAAAATAGGTACACATTTTGGTCTTTTAGCTAGGAGTAATGTTTAGTATATGTTTTAATACTATGCTTCATCTTTTCTGTCATTGGCTAGTGACAGAGAAATCCTTATACACAGAGCCAATTTTTATTTTGTGCTGCTTTATAGGGAGCTGAATTTTTTAGATTGCGTTCTATCGTAAAAAGTCAGATTTTTTTTTTTTTGGGGGGGGAGTAATCAAATAACTCAGAAATAAAAAATATATACATACATATATCTACATGCATACAACTCCTTGCTTTCACTAAGTGCATTAAAATTTAATTCTTTACCGACCTGTATATTTTTTAAGTGTTGAAACTGATTAAGATTTATTTCTAAATTTGTTGACTTAAAAAAAAAAAAAAAAAAATCAATGATGACATTGAGTTTTGAAGGTGGTCGCTAATTCCAGGCTTAATATAGTAAAAATAAATTACCTTATCACTAACCCTAAGTTAAGGCTTACCACTCAAACTTAGGGTTAGTGCTAGGACAATTTTTTTTTTTTTTAACTATTTTTTTTTAAAAGAATGAAGTACCAAAAAACTACAGAGGACCAAGCAGCCATTTTTATTCTTATATATAGAAAAAGTTTAACAAAATCCAACTTTGGAGAGAGAGAGAGAGAAAAAAAAATAAATCTTTAAATAGTTTCAGAGCGTTTAATGTATACAAATCGGTAGAAAATTAACTTTTAATGGATTTTGGTGAAATCTATTTGTTGTACATATGTATTTTTTCCAATTTCTTGGTTGTTAAGTGTACTGTTAGATTACCATTTCTTTTTTAAATAAAAAGAAATGGTAATCTAACTGTACACGTAACAACCAAGTCAAGTCTTTTGGTCAGAAAGCTATATCGGCCAACACTACAGGGGAAAATCTCATTAATTTATATATAAGATACTAGCAGGGCTAACCGTAATTGCCAGAGTAGAAGTGTGACATATTTCTATTAAAACATTTATCTCTTTCTCATTGACCTAGCTTATTCTCCTCTCTGGATACACACACTTCTTTATATAAATTCAGTGAAGAATGAGTCAGTATAAGGAAGTGACTCCTGGATGAAAAAAAATTAAAGTGATTTTAAGTACATAAATATATATAAAAAAAAGAATCCCCCCCCCTCCCGTCCCATGAAATCTGCACCAGTTTAGGATCAGAGAATGAATTTTTTTCCCCCCCTTAATTTTATATATTACTAGCAGGGGCGCCCACCATTGCCTGGTCGTAAAATATGTTTAAATATATTTTAATTTATGCAGATTTCGTATTTATTATAGAATCAATTCTCTATTGATTATTTCCTATTATATAGTACTCCTGATTTCAAAAATAATTAAAATAATAAAATTATGATTTTAGTGCCATCAACTAGAATCGAAACAAACCAAAATTGATGATGGTGATCGTTAACAAAGAAATAAAAAAAGAAGGACAGAAAAAAAGAAAAATTCAAACATAAAAAATAAAAGGGTATTATATAACTGCTTTTGGTGGATAAGATTCAAGCGTGGGTGGATGGTCCACAGTTTTATAATTATATAGATTCAGCCA
This sequence comes from Euprymna scolopes, assembly GCF_053919585.1. Lineage (NCBI taxonomy): Eukaryota > Metazoa > Mollusca > Cephalopoda > Sepiida > Sepiolidae > Euprymna > Euprymna scolopes. Next base: position 44,277,206 of record NC_136523.1, on the reverse strand, counting down.
GACCACAGTTTTTTGTTTTATAGTTTTGGATTTTAGTTTTACATACCCACATACATACTGCCTATTATATAAGATATTATCAAGAGATTAAACTATTGTTTGTTGTTGTTGTGTTGGTTAAGCAATAATCTTGTGATTTTTATTTTTAATATTCGGCTAAAACGATTCAAGCACTAATCTGGTTATTTTGGGAAAATTCTGGAAGAACAAGTTTGGTATTCTTGCAGAAATCGAGAAAGACAAACAAAAATAAACTAAATATACAAAAATATACAAAAAATAAGTTTTCCCAAACATAAAACTCAATATTTTGTACTCAAAAAATAAAAAATTGATTTCATTCAAAGCTCCATTTCAGATAGAAATAAAAAAATTTTTTTTTTTTTTAAATCCAACACAGCTGCCAACATTTGTGCAGCCTCAAATTTTTATTGTTAGCAGCCCAGATATCGAAAATAAAAAAAATTACACGTAATGTATTAAAATTTAATTTTCTACCGACCTGTATAATTTTAAAGATGTTTTCAAAGCTACATTTTAGACTTGTTAAAAAAAAAAAAAAAAAAAAAAAAAAAAAAAACATTTCAAATAAGGCAGCCAACATTTTGATTTTAATGGGACAGTTAGCTACACAAACAAACAAAAAAAAATAAAAAAAATAAAAAGAAATTACCATATTAGATGCATACAAGTCGGTAGTAATTTAAATTCTATGTTTGATATAATTTATTTCTTTGAATTTTTTAGATGAGGATTAATAATCGGGATTATTTGGACTACTGTTCTCATCTTAAATATTATTCTCGCAATAATTCAGCCACTGTAACTTCCAACCTTCAGAAATCTATCTAAAATTCCAAACAGAATCTGTTATTGAAGATGTCAATATATCTGAAGTATTTTACATTTAACGGTAATTTAAATTTGAATGGACTGAATTCTAATAATTAGCAAGGGGGGGGGGTCCCATAGGGAGTCCAAACAATTAAACATATCAATTTAATAAAACTTTATATAAGTTTTATTAAATTGATATGTTTAATTATCTGTATTAGATAAAGACAGGGAAATTATTGATAGTGGTTTCAGCTAGACTAGTGTTTCTCGTGAAAGTTTGGCAAGGAGGGACCATAGATTGAAGCTCAGACAAGCACTTGCCATAAAAATAACTAAGACAGGCTCTCAATGTTTCTTCTGTGAGAAAGAGGTTGCAGGGAAGACAAAAGGGCATCCCCTACGAGGCTACGAAGTCTATTCTGAACTGTCAAGGCAGGATAAGGGCTTTCTAGCAGCTCCTACCCAAGTATTCTACATTTAACAATAATCTGAATTTAAATGGACCGAATTCTAAGAGTTCTAGGAATAAACAAGATAGTACTCCATTAAGGGCCCCCCCCCCCCATGGGGAGTCCAAATTTTTGTTTATAGAAAAGGTTATAAAATTGGAAGTAGGTAATGAGTTTAATTATCTGTGTTAGTGTGTTTGGGGTAAAAAGGTAATTACTTACCTTTTTACCCTAACATAACAAGAGTTATTGACATCAATACTGCCATCAAAACATCCAAACACAGATGGGCAGAGCATGTAGCCAGACAACATATGGCCAATCAGGACAATGCAATGGACACCTCATGAACATAAGATGTCAAAGGGAAGAACAAGATGAAGGGACAACCTGATACAACACATGAGAGCGGATAGCTCGGAATAGAGATAGATGGCTAAAGTGCAGGGAAAGGGTTCCTCATTGAATGATAAAACCATTATTGATCGATTGATTAAACACACTAATACAGATTAGTTTATTATCACCATGACTTCCAATTTAATAACAGATTCTATAAACAAAAGTTTGGACTCCCCATAGTACCCCACTAAAGAGGGTTCCCTATCTTGTTTATTTCTATAGAATTCTTAGAATCGGGTCCATTCAAATTTAGATAATTTGAAAGAGAATCCTTTATTTAATCCACGAGTGTAGCATGCTCTCGTTTTGTCAGCCATAACCAGGTAAAAGTCTTGAATAATTTGCAATTGTATTGTTAATATTGGCTGTAATGAGGATTGAATCTTCAATCAGGTTGGACAAAATATACCTAAAGAAATCTGAGGTTAGATCATCCGAAATATTAGAGTAACACTAAAGATGAGAACAGACAATCTGAATAATCCAAGTTATTTGTTGTTTTTTGTATACGATTTCTCAACTGTTGACTATACTGCAAAATTACTAGTGTTGGGATGATTAATTGGAAAAATTAGAATATTTGAGGTTATCGGAAAAATTTGTACTGATTTTCCGATGCCAAAACGATTTTTAAAATTTATTTTTTATTTTTTTTATTTATTTATTTTTTTTTTTATTTGATTTGATTTTGTTTAAAGCAAAATCTTCCATTGCTGATAAAGATAAAAAATATTTATTGATTGCAAACTACCAGTGAACCTAAAATTGATAGATCTTCCCCCACAAGTATATTTTTGTTTAGGAAAATATCTGCACATTTAATGTTTGTCTCTACAGTAATTGGAGAAAAAAAATAGTTAAATATTTAGAGATTTATAAAGAATCAGAATTTAGTACAGAATCGGTAATTGTATCCGAATCGGGGAAAAATATTGGAATCGTCCCATCACTAAAAATTACCAAAATTTTATTTAAGATAAAAGTTGAATTTTAAACTCAGCTTTTATCTTTTAAATAAAAAAAATATGTTGGAAAGTTAATTTTTCAAATTGGAAACTTTATTTGAAATTGAAATTAAAAAAAATGTTATATTTTAAGAGTTGAAATTAAAAAATATTTAGTGTTAAGTTATTTTGGAAAAAAAATTTTTTCAATCAAAAATATTTTAAAGTACAGAAGTTTTGAAATTTTATAAATCTTATATTAGCTTTACATATTTAGGAAAATCTCTTTTCATGTCAAAAGTTAAAATACTTCTATAGAAAAGGATCCATATCGACCTGAATGTTTCCATTTGCAAATTATAGAAACAGACTTGAAATAACAGAACTGTGGCCAAACAGTCAAGTACATAGACGTCAAATGAAACAACCTTTTCTTTTTGCCTGGCTCAAGGTAATTCACCCCCCCCCCGCCTCTTCGGTGTTAAAAAAATAATTTTATTGAAACTAACGAGACCTGTGGAAATTCCACAGTGAACTCATTCATGTGATATATTCATGTTGACATTCTGTAGATGTTCGGCGTAAATAGAAATGCTCTGATATTGTAGCTCTTTTGTTAAAACTGCAAAAGTATTAATCTAAGCTAGCAGGGACACCCGGGTCGTAAAGTATGCTTAAATATATTTGAATTCTTGCAAATTTTGTATATATTATAAAGTTAATGTTCTAGCGATTTTTATATATTATAAAGTTGCGATTTCAAAAAATAAAATATATATATATATATATATTACTTGAGTGCCATCAGTTATAACCAAAAGTTTGGAAGATTTTAGTTTTTTTTTTTTTTTTTGTTTTTTTTTACAAAGGAGTCCCCACTTATCAAGGCCCAGAGGCCAATTGAGGATAAGTGTTAATGGGTATACATTTGTCAATGGGATTATAGCGTAATAACTGTTAGTAGAAATTTCATAAATTGGATTACTTAGGGGGACGGTTAATAAAAAACTTGTTTACATTGGGCTTGAAGAAAATCAAATTATAGTCAGCTGGAAAGCAGACTAACGGAAGAGTTCCACAGGCATGCAGTTCCAAGAAAGAAGCTTTGTTCATGGAATCTACGTTTAGGTTTAGGCACAGATAAAGAGTGGGGGAAATTGATAGTGGTTTTGGCTACACGAGTGCTTGTGTAAATTTGACATATCAGAGTTCAGCACCATGCAAAACTGCTAAATAGACATAACACAGAAAATTTGGGACAAATATGGTGAAATAATCCCAAAAATGAAGTTTTATTAGCCCTAAAAGAGCCCCTGGGGCACACCCAACAGTTATCGCAAAGTATAGACAAACAAAATTATATAGAAATCAGTTAGTTACAACTTTTCAAAAAGTTTTATAAAAAATTCAAGGCATCAGTTTTTTTTAATAAGCGCAAAAGTGTCAATTTTAGCCATTTTAACCCGAAAGGCACCGCTAGGGGGGCAACCGGAGTTTTCCCAGAAAATCCGTTCTTTTACTTTTACTCATATCATGTTTAATGTTTGTAAAATTTTTAAAAATTCCAAGGCGTAGTTATTGAGAAAAGTGTAGGTGGGCGAACAGACAAAGGTGAATTTACAGGTCCACTCTCCTTTTGTCCAGGGTGGGGTAGGGGTGGAGGACAAAAACAAAATGCATTATAAATAAAATATCACCACAGACGGTAATACTACTTAATCTGTCTTTGAGGAGAAAAGGTAGTAAACAGAAAGACAATTTTGGATGTTGCCTATTTAGTTTTTTTTTTTTTTATACTTTTAGCTTTATATTTAACCGACTAGTTGCTGTTAGGCTGAGATATGGTTTTGTTCAGTCTCAGGAAGTTCATCCTCCCAGGCTTTACCTTCTTGCACTTATACATTTTTTTTTTTTTTTTTATTTATTTTAGGCCAGAGTGCACTAATCCTAATGCACTGGTTTTTCAACTTAACACTTGACCGTGTCTAACTTGTTGGATGGGTAAATTTTTTTTTTTTTTTTTTGAGAACTTTTTTAACTTCATTTTTAGGGAGTTGTGATGTAGAAAAAGTGTTTTTGTAAAATTTTTAAATCACCTCCCCCTCTATTCAAAACCTTTTAATTTTAAATCACCTCCCCCTCTCTATTCAAAACCTTTTAATTTTAAATCACCTCCCCCCCCTCTATTCAAAACCTTTTAATTTTAAATCACCTCCCCCCTCTATTCAAAACCTTTTAATTTTAAATCACCTCCCCCCCCTCTATTCAAAACCTTTTAATTTTAAATCACCTCCCCCCCCCCTCTATTCAAAACCTTTTTGAATTTGTGTGATTCAGTGTTATCTAACTTTTTTCTATTTTTTTTTTTTTTCATTTCCGGTTTGTTTTGTACATCACAAAAAAAAACCCAAAAACATTCAGGTCGATATGGGCGCCATTCTAAAGAAGCAACAAAGTTAAAAAATAAAAACTGAATTTTGGCATATATATATTTGTAAGAGAGTTTAAAAACAGGAAATTTAAAACATTGTTTAAAATTAAAAATTTGTTTATAATTTTGTAGTTTTTTTGTTAAATATTTTATCAGTTAAAAATTTGAAAGATAAAAAAAAAACTTGATTTTGCAAATTTTACTTTAGAATTAAGCTTCGAAGCTAAAATGTCGAAAAAAAAATTTTTTTAATATAATTATAGATTTAAATTAGACATTTTATCTGCTATAATATATGAAGAAAAAAAAAAAAAAATCGATGGCATATCCATTAACATCAAACATGTTCTATAAGGCACTGTTATTTCTACACATGGGATAGAGAAACACTATCCTTGTGACAGGAGCATAAATAAAATAATCCTGGGTCTGGTGTTGCTAAGGCACCAAACAAATACAAAAAGCATGAGGGACCTAGTCAGCATCTTGCGAATGTTGACCCTTATTTCTTGTAAGTGGCAACAAATCAAACATAATTGAATATGATTGACACAAACCAAACGATCAGAGGAAGACGTGGACAATAAAGAAAATGAAACTAGTAATGAAGTTCTATTACGGTACTTCTGCAGTTTATGTGGGTACTGCTGAAATAAGGTTATTATTTAGAAAGCTATTCTTAACATGTTAACTATTCTGTAGTTTTACCTAAAAATTTATAAACGATACTGTAAAAATTTTACTCGAAAATCCTATCTAAACAAACAAAACATGGTCCGTACTCTGCATAAGTACACAAGGTTTTTTTTTTATTTTATTTTTTTTTTTTTATTAGCGATTGTATTGTATTTGTTTCGTGTACTAAACGGTGAGGGAGTTACCTGCCCTTTGTTTATTTGCACCCCCCCCTTTTTTTTTTTTTTTTTTTTTTTTTTTTAAGGGAGGGAGTAATTATTAATTTTATATATTAAATATTTTTATTAAAATTAAATACTTTTACATGCATAAAAGTTATCCATGAACACATCTTTCTGGATATCATCAAACATCAGCATGGCTAAGCTTTTAACAAGGATTGAAACATACTATATATTAAATATTACGTGCATAAAAGACTTATAGTTAAATAATCAAAAAACAAAAAGTAAACAAAGGGCAGATAACTCCTTATAAAGAAGCGCTCAGGGAGGGGAAGAAAGAAAATACTACAGAATCGCTAATCTATAATATAAATCTCATCTGTCTGTTTAAATGTATGTTTGTCTATCTGCCTAAAACTTTTGACAGAGGATACGGATTTTCACGAGATCAGTATCATTTTGAAGCTCTAGGTCTTGGATGATAAATATCGAAAAATTGGCTCAAAACATTAATTCCTTCACCCTCAACTGGGCAGTTTTCTACAAGGAGGGGTCGATTTTTTGCAAGCCATTGTATCAGTTGGATGACTTTGCCTAATTTTAACATTACAAACTTCCGGTTGCATCATGGAATAGCAGTAAAATGTCAGATTTTCTTTCACTTTCTTTTCCATCTTCGCGTCATGGGTTTGAGCCTGGCCTGCCTACTACCACTTTTTTTTTTAACACACCTACAAACACCCAGGCTAGTAAAAAATAAATCAACAATCATATATAAGTGTAGACCATGCTATTTTAGATAGGATTTTCAAGTTAAATTCAACTTTTATTCTGCATAAGTACTATTATTTATAAATCCATTCTTAATATGGGAGAGGACATTCTGTGACAATTCTGTACTTTCACCTAACAATTTAATGAACAAACAATACTGTAAAAATTTAATGTAACTTGAAAATCGTATCTAATAACATGGTCCATAAACTGCAGAAGTACTGCTATTATAACAACCCCCTCCACACACACACTCTTTTGCACATATAGAACATAATACCAGAGTTATGCCATCGATTTTCAAAACACCCTGGATATTTTAAGTTAAATTTAAAAAAAAAAAAAAAAAAAAAAAAAAAAAAAAAAAAAAAAAGCTGAATTTAAAAGAATCTCTTAACTGTTAATGCTGGAAACTTATTAGATCTTGTTTTTTATTTATTTGTTTTTTTTTAATTGGTTTTTCTAATTGTTTCTTTTGTTGTTTCAGATTTGAATTTTTTTAAAAGGAGGTATATTTTGGGGGAGTAAAAATCAATGGTTCTCAACCTTTTGCCTTATGAACCCCTTTGATTATTATTATTTTTTTTTTTTTTTTTATTTACCACTGATGTAACTCCATTGTCATTCAATATTAAAAAAAAAAAAAAAAAAAAAAAAAAAATCTGGTTGTCCGGTGTTTAACGTAATTAAAAAATAAATAAATAAATAAATAAATAAATAAATACAGAAAAATCTGATGTATGTTCACATCATGTAATGAAAAATGTCATATTCCAAAAATCATTAATCAAGTAGTTTTTTTTTTATATAGAAGTTTTTTTTTTTACGATCTTAATACTTAATTGTATTTATTACAAGGCTGATTTTGATCTTAGTAGTTTGAATTGTGTTTATGTTTAAAACATGGCTGATCAAAACAAGAGTCGCTTATAAAATTTATTTTTTGTTTTAGTTAAAGTTGAAAAAAAAAAAAAAAAAAAGAAAAAAAAAACTTAGTTAATCAATTTGTGACTTAATTAAAAATTTTATTTTTAGGTTTTTATTTTATAAAATTATTTTATAATTTACTTTAATTTTATTTTTAAAATTTATTTAATTTAAAAACAGAAAAAAATTTTTAATTTATAATTTTAATACTAGATTTTATATTACTATTTTAGATTTTTTTAAATCAAGAAATTTACTTAATTTTTATTTAAAAATTTTTTTTTTTTTCTATATTTATTTTTCCACTTATAAAGGATACTGTTAATTACTGGCCAATTTTATACGGACATCATAAGTGGGGAGTTAAGCAGCAAGATGCTTGTTCATATTACATTTAAATTTCTGCATACTAACAGTCAAGGAAACCGGAAGCAGGGAGGGAATGTTGTTGACTAGGTTGGACGTATTTGCACATTCCATTAAAGTATATATAAAACAAGCACTAGGACGCAGCATTGAGATGATGGGACAGGGGTTGGAGCTTAGTAGACAGTGCAAAATCCAAGATTAGAGGCTTAGGGGGAGAGAGGCTATCTAAGGGAGACAGACAAGTAGTTAGTGCACCAGTGCAGCCTATTTTGAGTAAAATTCATTACACGATTTTGATTCTAGAAAACGTTTAAATTTTAAGGCCTAAGAGGTCTTAAGAAAAAATTGAAATTAAAAGAATTTTGCTTAATTGGTCTTTAATGGCTATGCAAGTTTAAATACTTTAATTTTAAAAATGGAAGTTTTTGCCCATATGCTTCTTAAAAAAAAAGATTTAGAATATCCCAAAGAAACTGAAATTGAGAAAACGTGCACTCTTCCATTTTATGTACCACGAGGAGCAAACTCCTCACCCATGAGACTATTTTTTTCATAAAAATCAGAAGTATTTGAATTTTCATTAAGGTCTTCATTTGCAAAGAACGAAATTAAACTAAATATCACACACATTACTCACCCTTATGCCTAAGCATAACAAGCAAATATTTTCAGTTTACCCTACTCAAAAAAAGTAATTTATTAAAAATGTTATGAAAAGTTGATGTTGTAATTGTAACATTGTCCGAGAACCAACACGCTGTAGCCTCAGTCATAAAGGAGACAAAAAAAAAAAGACAAGAACTTGAACTTCTTTTTGTTGTTGTACGACATTTCCTCATTCTCTCATTACCGCTGTTACGTCCCTCACGTTATCTTCTTGAACGTTATTCCTGGCGACGTCATTTTGCATACATACGTTACATAATCACAACCTTTTTTTTTTTTTACGCAATCAGGGTCTGCAATAATGGACTTTTGTCTAAACTTGACAGGATCATAGGCTTGGTCTGAGTGAAGGCCGATTTCACAGATCTTTATGTAGGGTGTCTACCTATATCATTGGCCTATCCCTTATTTGTTTTCCATCAACTTATAGTAAAAAGACTAGTTTTGCAACGGGTAGTGTTGGCCCTCGGCATTTGTCAAAAAAAAAAAAAAAAAAAAAAAAAAAAGTTGGGGGGGGGGGCTATTTGTGTTTACATTAAGTGGAAGAAATATTTTTTTTTTCTGGTAGCAAATATTACAGAAATAAGGATTCATTTGCTCAGAAAACAGAAATTGGCATATATATAAATAAAAAGGACAAAGTCACCTTTTCTTGGCGCTGGCAAAATCCTCTAATTTTAGTAAAATAAAAAAAAAATAAAAGGAATAGTTGCATATTCCTCTTAGACAAGAAATGAGTACACGAAATATGCCAATATAATAACAATCAATGTACATTTATTTACAGCATAGACACAAGTTGTACAGTTCATAGCAAAGATGTATAAGTAATATTACTTGCGTGTTTGTATCTAAAGTCTTTGGTGAGGGTTCGAATGACAGTTTTGCGGCTGCAAAAGCGGAGGTTGTTTTTGTCACGTATGCATGCTGTGAAGTCCCGGGATAAAAAAAAAAAAAAAAAAAAATACAAACCGAGTGTAGAAGTAGGTTTTATCGACCCCTTGTGGCAAAGAATGGCATTTCGCAAAATAAAGGGCGATAATAGTGGTTACCTTAAAATCAGTTCATGTTCGTGTGTTTGCTTGCATGGGGAACTCGGTTCCCATACATACATACATATCGGCTTTCCTCTCGGTTGTTTTCTGGTAACTTCCAGTGCAAAGACGAGTTCCGCAATGATCTTATTGGCTCTCGGCACATTTCCAAGCTATCTGAACCACCATTCCTTCATCTTTACCTCAATCAGTGCAATGCAGATATCTTAAAGCAATGGAATCCAGAGCGACAACTGGGTCTGCAATGTGTCTACACTTGACATGATCATAGGCTTGGTTTGAGTGGAGGCTGATTTCACACAGATCTTTGTAAGGTGTCTACCTATATCATCGGCCTATCCCTTAATCATTTTCCATCAATGCAATGGCTATTGTCGGTCGTCGGCACTTGTCCAAATAAGGGACTATCTTTGTGTCTGTTAAAAAGTCAAAGAAATTCCATTTTTTTTTTTTTTTTATTAAATATTTAAATCAACATCCATTTGCTTATGAAGTAAAAATTGGCATACATTAGTGTTGGGACGATTAATCTGAATCAGGAATCGAAAAATAATGAGCCTACTTTTCGATGCAAAAAACGATTGTTGTTTTTTTTTTATTTCTTTTTTTTTTTTTTTGTTTAAATTTTATTTTCCATGATTGCTGCTAAATATAAAATTGTAAATGCGTATTGGTTTTAACCTACGAACAAAATTAAAGTTTATAGATCACCTGCGCAAGTGTATTTTTCCATTCACGAAAATATGTACTTTATATCACGTGGATTTTTAAGACAATCTAAAGAAAACTATACCTACATATTTAGTAATTTTAAAGAATCGGGATCTGTAATTGTATTGGAATCAGGAACAATTTTAGAATTGTCCCATCATGAGCGTACATGCTGGTCTACATCATCAGCGTACCCCTTGATTGTTTTCTGGTGACTTCCGGTGCAAAGGCAAGTTTTATTGCCTCTTGGCACATTTCCAAGCTATCGGAACCACCATTCCCTCAATTGGCACGATGCGAATAGTCTCAAGCAGTGTAACTGCTTTCGGACATCCTCTACTAATTTGATATTGTTTAGATGTGTAGCATTCATTCAAACGTTTTAAAGTAGGCCTCCAGTAACGATCATCAGTTGCACCTTTAATATTCAACTACGTATCGTGTTTCTCCGACTTACTTGCAGAGACATCTAGTTACACAATAGAAGCTATGTTTACTACACCTGTGTCAGAAGTGTTCTTCCGTAAGCCAGTGAGACTTGGCTTGTTACAGTTGAAAATGTGATCAGACTAACTCCTAGCAATCAGGCAATGATACGATGGATGTGATCCTCAAAGCTTGCCGATAGAACCTCTCTCAATGAGAGGAGATCTAGGCTTGACATCATTCAGCGGATGAGATCCTACATTGGAGTAGACGGAGATGGTTTGGCCACATCCAACGCAAAGCAGTCGATAAGTGGCCAAGTAATGATTATTTACTTTGATGCCCCTGGAGTCTGGTAAAGAGGTCAACCTAGGAAGAGATGGAGTGATAAAAATCAAACAGACCATAGGTTAGCAAATATAGTAGGGCAGATTTCTGAAACAATCTTCCCCATACTATGTATTACTATGTGAAAAATTCTTAATGGAATATCGAGATAACCTGCCCCACTAGTATTGAATCAAGTAGAGAGAAACCATTCGTCCAAGTCAGCAACCCAAACGTCCAACCCTTGAATTCTGGGAGAACAAGTGATGATAGAGGTGCAATAATAGATTCTTTGCAAAAGGTGGAGGATTGGTTGTTTTTTTTTTGTTTTATGGGGAAAAAACCCTTTGAGGTTATTTAATGCCGAATCCAGTGATTCAGAAAAATTTTAATATTTGTTTTTTTTTTTTTTTTTTTTTTTTTTTCAAGTCAGTTTCTAATTAACCCATAGTTGGGACCCTAACAGGTACTACCACTTCGGGTCAGAGTGGACCTGGGAGCAATGGCAATTAAGGGGTGGCTCCACACTTCCCAAAGCCCACAAGCTGGGGCCTCACCATCAGATCTAGTTTAAGGTCATATGCAGGACCGGGAGGTGGAGGAGCACATGTGAATGTCTGTAAAGCTGGTTTACAGATGAAGACTTGAAAAAACAAAAAAGGAATTGTCATCATTCAATTTAGTTGACCTCACATTTTTCTCAGTTTTGTTTTATATACCATAGGGTACAAGAGAGTTAACTCCCACCCCTCTCATGGAGGGCAAGCATTAAAGACATTACCCAACAACAAAGCAGCCTGTCATTTTTGATTCCTCAGCTAGTATTTATCCAATTTTTTTTTTTTTTTGCGTATTTCTTTAAATTTTTAGGTTTCAAATTAATTCACAATTGTCAAACTTTGTTTTTTATTATTATTCATACCAAACTAGATGCCTTGCCGTAGAGACATAAGGTGTTGCTATATCCCATCCTCATTCAATAAAGAAATTCTATATTTTCATTATTAAACTAGAATATCCATCCATGATGATTGGTTGGTTGTTTTACGGCTTTTCGGATTATTCAATGCCGAATCCAAAGATTCGGAAGAAAAGTTTTTTTAATAGAATATATTTGTTGTTTTCATGTCGGTTTCTATTTAACCCATAGTTGCCAAGGACCCTAACAGGTACTACCACTCCGGGTCAGAGTGGACCTGGGAGCAATGGTAATTAAAGGGTGGCTCCACACTCCCCAAAGCCCACAAGCTGGGGCCTCACCACTGGATATAGTTTAAGGTCATATCCAGGACCCCCATTGAGGGACTTTTACCCTCTGCAGGGGGGGGGCAGTCGGCATATTCTAATGCCCCACCGACAGGGCCTCATCCATAATGAGTAACATTAATTCGCCAAAACAAATTATCACCACTTTCATGTCTCATTATAAAGATTAAATTTAAGTCATAGTGTTACTAAAATATTTTATAATTTTTTAACTTAGAATTACCCTAAATGTTGTCCGCATAACATAAGCGACTGAATTAGGGGTCAGATTTTTAGTGGCATCCAAAGTAAGGAGTTGTACAACAGGATGTTTTTTCACATTACATTTAAATTTCTGTACGTTGGTCGAGCCAGGAAAGCGGAGAAGGAATTCAAAAAGTTAGCTTTTTTTTGTGGAAAGCCTTCCAACATCTGCGGACCTCTACAGTTGGGATTTTGTTACTTGTCATGTTTGTGGGGAGGGTGGGGGGTACTCAAATTCTACCGTTGCATATATTTAATTAAATTCAAAACTAAACCTGAATTCTGTTCAGCGCACATTTTGTAACACTCATCACTTCCACGAACAATCTTGTTAAAATCCTTAGTGGGACCCCCAAGAATTTTATATGTATCACCAGGGGCCCATATGGATCTTGGTTGAGAACCACGGATTTAATTTTTTTCTTTTTACAAGATGAATTGTTAAAATGTTTTGTCTTGAATGGTATTTATTTTGGAAAGTAGTTGTTATGCTAATCTATTATAATAAAAGCAATCGTTTTCATCTATTGGGTTTCAAATTTATTTTTTTGCCATTGTGCAGTATAGTTAACAGGGGGCAAAGGCAAAAAAAAAAAAAAAAAAAAAAAAATTTATTATGTTAGTGCAAAAATGTTTTTTGATAAGTTGGACGTCAAAATTTGAGATTTTAAACCAACGTAATATTTTATCACATTTTGAAAAAAAAAAAAAACTTAGATTTTGTATCATTGGCTCAGAAGCTTATAAAAGATTAAAAAAATGTTTTGAAATATAAACGAGATGTTCGAGTTAATGATTCAGTGTCCGTTTACAAAAAAAAAAAAAAAAAAAAAAAAAAAAAATTTAAATCGATAAATAACAAAATTTATTTCCATCCACTTGGTGACAATGGTAGTTTTTTTCACTTCCTCTCCGTTTTTCCTGTTAACTATACTGCACAATCGCTTTTTTTTTATCCTTCAAAAGAATCCTGAGTATTGATTTGAATGCATTCTATTTTGTGTTTGCTTTGAAAAAGCATTGTTCTAATATTGAGCATTTTTTTTCTCCTCAGAATAGGATTAATCTGTAACTATGAGTTTTACTATTTGGAAATTATATATAACATACTAGCAGAGGCCCTCGACCTTACCCAGTTGTAAAATATTCAATATAGTTTAATTTATCCAGATTTCATATATTATAGACTCAATTCTTTAATGATTATATTATATTGACCCAATATGAAGTAGTGACTCCAAAAGCAATATATATATATATATAATAAAATGGGACTTTGGAGCCATCAGCTAGAACCGAAACCAAAACTTCAGAAGAATTCTTGGTAAAATTATTATAAGATTCAAGCAAGCAAGGATCCCAAATTTGACAAGACACACCTGAAGAAGGTTGGAGGTTACATCGACTGAAACGTTATGGAAATGATATTCAAAATGAGAACAGTAGTCTGAGGAATCCAAATAACCAATCCTCATCTCAAAAATTCAGAAACGCAATATCAATTTGTTTATAAACTATACTTTTGCTTGGTATGAGAACTCTTCATTGCAATACCCACTGGATTGACAGACGGCCTTAGTTTAGTCCAATAGGCATGCACTTTTTTTTTTTTTTTTTTTTTTTACAAGGTGATCACCACTTACCAAGGCCCGGAAGCCACTCAGGGATAAGGGTTATTGCATGTACAGTACGTTAGTGTGGAGATTTAAAAGTGTCTACTTAAGGGGGCAGTTCAGCAGGAATTTGTTTACGTTGGACTTGAAGACATCCAGGTTGTAGTCAGGTGGGAAGCAGGCAGACAGAATGGAGTTCCACAGGCGTGCAATTCTAAGAAGCTTTGTTCATGGAATCTACATTTGGATTTAGGCACAGATAAAGAGTGGGGAAAATTTTTGACAGTGGTTTCAGCTAGACGAGTGACAAGGTGCAGCTTCACTTCAGAAGATGTACATCTTTTTCTCAGCTGTACACAATTCAAAAATTCAGGTCTGGGTAGCTAGGTTAGCTGTCTGTGAGAGTCATGTGATCCAAAATATTTTCCACATTCATTTCCATGACCTATATTCATAAGATTTGTATCTTGGACTTTTTTTTTTTTTTACTTTGAGTCACTATTTATCAAGGCCAGAAGGCCACACGAGGATAAGGGTTAATGAATGTAAAGTCGTAGTGTAGTAATCGTTAAGGGTGTAAATTGGGTAGAATTTGATTTATGGGGACAGCTCAACAAGAATTTGTTTACATTGGATTTGAAGGCTACCATGTTGTATTGAACCGGAAAGCAGGACCGCAGTTCTGGGAAAGAAGCTTTGTTCATGGAAGCTGCATTTAGATTTAGGCAAGATAGAGTTGGAGAAATCATATTGGTTGTACCTATTTACAATGCTTCCCCACGGGACGGATTTGGACACCAGGGCCGTTTTTTAACGTGGAGAAAAGGTACAAAAATAAAAATGGTCTGTCGTGAAGGATTTCTCCTCCACTGAAAGAGAACGAGAAATGGAAGTGCTGCATCTGAAGAAAATCCTACACTTTGATCTTGGCCAAATTTTGTGAAAGTTTGGCAGTCATATCAAAGAACCTACTGTTGATTTTATATGTCAAGCCTTTCGACTTGTGAGGTAATAAAACTTAAATTCCAATACAAATCCTTACACGGAATATCCATATTCTGTCCAGACTGAAAGGAGCCATATCGTATGTATATTCTCATACATTTTTTGTATTTCATTTTACTTCAGTTGAAGTTCTCAGAAATTCAGACCCCCCACCCCCACCCCCACCATTCCTGGGGCTAACACTTGATCTCTATATGAGATCAATAGATATTCAAATATTCCATTAAAGTTCTTTACCTTTCAAACATGGAGTTCGTAAAGTTGGAAATACAATTTTCCTTTCCTCAATTGACCATTTAAATATGTTATAGTATATCTTTTGTGGTCACTTGGTCTTGTTGGATTCCAGGACAAGAATTCATCTAGTCTGGTGGAGTAACCAGACTTGTGTGATTACATCATTGGAGAAGGTGCACGATTTCTTGTAAAAGCCAGTGTTGGTTAGCCTTACTGAGGAAATCTTATTTGGGCCACAAATACTATGATTTTGAATATTTAGTCAGGGTTTACATGTAAAGAAAAGTATCCGCATGCTGGGTTGTCCTGACGAACCCAGGTAGAGACATTTGGATTCCAATGGTGTTCAAATCATTGAAACCATGCATGAAATAACACCCGCATAAAAGTAATTACATTTATACACAAATTTATGCTTCTTAAAGATTTGATTTTTTCATTATGCATAAAAAAAAAAATTTGCTTCACACAAAAAAAATTTTTCAAACATAACTTTGTAAGAAGAAACGGAAAGGTCTGAAAGGAAAAATTTCAATAATTTTTCAACTTAAAATTAAAACTGCATACAAACCACTGACAATTTTTGCCGATATTAGTTTTACAAACCTGTGACGACAAACATTCACATAAGACCCTCTGCATAATTACACTAGTGCTTCAAGAGATGTACTAACGATCTTTTGTATTGTGTTCTGCAGTCCTGCGTGAGAATTATGTGCATGAACATGTATCACTGTCACATTTTCAGAGTCCTGCATAGGACTATCACGATAGTTGACCAAAGTTTTATGCATCCTATAAAGGTTAGTAGCCTCTGTCTATTGCTAACGGTTTTATGGCCATGACTATAAAAAAGTGGTTAGCGTGAAAACTGAGTATTTTAGGTTAAATTTGAGAAAAAAAAAAATAATTAAATAACTTTAATGTTAAATCTTTGAAGAATTTAAATTAACTATACAGAAAATGATTTATGAAAGAGTTAATGACATTTTTCTTTGGGAGAAAAAAGAAAAAATTAAATGTGCCGCCATTACTCACCGTGTTGCCTAGACTATATATTCCATAAGTTCGATTTAAAATTTTACCAAGCACAATGCTCATGCACCGACTGTTAAACATGTATTAATATAACAATTTGATAAAGAGCAATTCTTTTCTGTATTCTTTTTGCATCTAACCTATTTCAAGTTTTTGCTTGTGATTTTGGGTTAGGTGTGTACCCACTAAAATTGTACTTTACAAAAATGTTCCCATGTTACTCACCCTGTTGCCTAGAGTAAATATTCCAAAATTCATAATCTGCTCATTGGTTAAAGAAATTATTTGGTTCTTGTTCAGAATTCTCTATACTAAAAAAAAAAAAAAAAAAAAAAAAAAAAAATGATGTCTACTTGACAAAATGAAAATATATTCGAGAAAAATCCTGTAAATTTGTTGTGTAGTCCTATTACCCCCCCCCCCCGGAAAAGGGAGGGATTGAACCAAGTTCTTCACTTGTTCACCAATACTTTTCTCAATAACCATGCCTTGATTTTTTTAATTTTGCAAACATTAGTCATGGTGGGAGTCTGAGGTTAATGAGGTATAAGAGGAGTAAGGAAGTCAGAACACCAATGTTGATTGGCCAAATACAGAATTTCATGGATAAAGACCATTGTGTCTATAAAGACAATAAATGGACAGTTTGATGTCAGTGTGGGAACTACACACATTTGTGAGGAACTGAAGATGAAGATTTGTACAAAGTTTGTCCCAAGGGTGCAGTCCACAACTCCATCCTTGTCACAGACTATTTGATCAAGATGGGCATCAAGATCATCTTACCCTCCCTATAGTCCCGACCTTGCTCCTTGTAACTTTTGGTTATTCCCTAAGCTTAAGGAAAACCTTAGAGGCTGTCGTTATGAATCAATTGAGATAAAGGAGGCTGCGACAAGGGTCATTGACATGCTCACACATGGAGCCTACCAGAAGTTGATGGAACAGTACAACAAGTGCACTGCAACCAGAGGAGATTACTTCAAAGGGTACTAGAGTTTCATTTTTGTACTACCAATAAGAGTTCCCATGTAAGTCTGAAAACTTATTAAAGACACCTTGTAATTTTCGTTTTGTCAAAGGTATGTACATTAGATTTTTCATTACTCTGGTTTTTAATACAAGAGGAATTTGATAACTAATTATCCTATATATATTATATTTATTCGGCAATCACTCGTGATTAGTATGATTGTTTTGTTGATGAGATTAGGTCTGGTCATTTGTGGGTCCTCAGATGGCTGTGGAGGCCGATCCTTGACCCACAGACATTATTGCAGTGGGGGCATGTGTGGGTGGTCAACTGGGTAGTGGATTTGTGTGTGTGTGTGTGTATATATATATATATATATATATATATATAAATCCATTTATCACACTTAAATAGCTGTTATTCAACGATCCAGAACACATTTACTTTTGAACGCCTTCGATCACAGAACACCTTTCAGCCACACCTTGAATGTGCTTCCTCAGGTTGTCATGCACTTACGTATCTTTTTCACAAAAAAAAAAAAAAATAAATAAATAAAATAATAAATAAAATAAAATAAATAAAATAAAAAAAATCAATTTTTCAGGGTTTTATATAGAAAATAAATGGCGAATAAAAAGTCCATCCAATTTTTTTTTTTTTTTGTCAACAACAAAAAGAAAAATTAACAAAATTAGTATAAAATTGATTATTTCTTTAAATTCAAATCCGGCTTAATATTGAGAGGGACACAAAATACTTTGGTTTAATAGGACAAATGAACCATAATACTGGACTTCTACCTTTACTTCAAGCCAGTAATTAATTCCTAATCTATAATTTTAAATCCTTAAAGTCTCTGGAGTTTCTAAGTTTCATGATTTTTTTTTTTTAATAATCAAGCCATTTTAAGTAATCATTAATACAGAGATGGCATAGGAGGTGGGAGCTGAAAGAGAAATTAACAAACCTGCAGAGCCCATGGCCCTGCTGTGCATGAAGAGGGTAATGCAAAAAAAACTTTTCAATACCAGTTTCAATTAAGGTCGACAAATGGAAAGAAATCTACATAAAAAAAAAAAAAAAGAAAAAAAAAAAAATCTTTTGCCAGGAGGAAGAAAGGCAAGTGTAACATTAAACGTGTGTGTGTGGGGGGGGCTCCGAATTCACATAAAAGATAGTAAACCTAGTGATAAAGAGATTAGTATTTTCTCTACAAAAAAAAAAAAGAAAATTTTAAAAATAGTGGGGAAAACTCGCATGTATGGGATACTATACATCTAGGAAGAAGAAAAATTGTTTGGTTGTACAGCATATCAACCCTCGAGTTATTTAATGACAAATCTAGTTATTTCGTAGAAAGTTTTTATTCTTCAAGCTCTTTGTATCTTCAAATCGTCAGTTTGTAATGTTTAGTTTGTTTTATAGTGGATTTTATCGTTTTTGTTCCTGACCTGCAGAACATTAGTTTTGAAATGGAAGAGGGAAAAGGGTTACAGTATTAATGTTTGGTACATTTTAAGTTAGGAAACCAGTCAGGAAGTCAGGGAGATAGAAAGAGCAAGAGGAAAAGGTGGGTTTTTGTTTTGGGAGAAATGAAATAGAAAAACAAAAAAGCATCAATATTAGGCACATTTCGTCTCCGGAAGCCAATGTCTTCAGACAACCTAATCTGGTAGGACCAGTTAAAAAAAAAAAAAGTCCTCTTAAAAGTAGAGAACTCACATGCCCTACTCATATTCAATCTTTACTTCATGCCAACATGAAAGTGATTTTATAACCTTTCAATTGCTACATACATAATTAAAGTTCAAGGTAAGTATTCATGGTCCATTCATCCTTGTAAACCAAATTGGATTTCCCGTGTCCCTCAAAGAATCGCAATCCAAGTGGAAGGAGAAAAAAAAAAATGGTGCGTTCCAGTTTTATATTAGTTTAAAATTTTGATTCAGTAAACTCAACAAAAAGAAAAAAAAAATGAGAGGTGAAGCATTGTTAAAGATTTCAATTAAAAAACAATATGCATATATATATATATATATATATATTATATAGATATAGTCCAGCAGTTGTTAGTTTCATTTCCATACCAATCTATTGGTCCCGGTATTAATTGGAATCCATCTGAAATTAGATAACTAGAAAAAAAACAAAAAAAAAAACATCAAAATTCAGAAAGGTTTCAGATTCAAGGTTTATGAAAACCTACTGCAGTTCTGTGTTCAATGTATATTCTTGAAGAGACATTCTGTAACTCATGGGCTATTATTTAGCTAGAGATTATTTTATATATAGCTCAGTAATCCAGATTCAGTTTGTATTCACGAGGTAAAACCTGAATCTTATACTCAATAACAGAGCCATCTAAGTTTTAATACAAACATTAACTAGAAAATTGTCAGAGCTTTAATTTCCTGAAGTTAAAAAAAAAAAAAATCTGTTCTAAGTTTTGCCTTTAGATCATTGCTTACTAAAGCTACAATTGAAACTTGAATATGTAGTTGTGTGTGTGTGCACATATATATATAACGGCTGTGTCTTCATACTTTCAAAGTATTTCCTCTGAAACTAAAAGTTGCAGAGCAAATGATTGGATTTTTTACAGGCAGTTCTTTTATGGGTCTTGAGCCAGTTAAAATTGTTTTTAAGGGGGTCAAAAATGGGTCAATCGAAAAAAAAATCTTACAACATTTTGTACATTCCTCTTTATTTTTAAATCAGTTTATACTAGTGTAACGTTGGTACAGTGGTAATGTCTCCAGTTGCGGTACCTAAATTTTTTTTACTTTTGAAATTACGACTATAATAATATGTATGAAATCTGGACAAATTAAAATATTAAGCGTATTTTACACCCGGTCAAAGTAGACACTTTCTCTTGAGTATACTTCATTAAATAAAACGGGCTTTTTCGGTCTATTAAATTCTTTATCCTTTCCAACTTAGATTAACGGTTTTCACTTCTGGTAAGAATTGGCCGAGGTAATTGCCATATTTGTTGCAAGTTTGAGTACTTTCTAATCCTTCTGGATTCATTGTCTGGCATAGATTAATCAACTGGTTTTGAACTATTTAAATTTTAGAAAGTTTTTAAGTTATTAAAATAATTAACCAATAAAATTAATATAGCTATCACCTGGTTTACAATTGTTAAAAACACATCTGCATAGGAAACAAATTTACGTAGTTCCCAATAAACAAATCTTATCTTCAAAGCAGAAATGCGAATGTGGAGTTCAGATAAAAGTAAACAAAGTCAAAAGTTCATCCAACCATCACTGATTATGCAAACAGTAATATTTTTAGTTATCTATAATATAAATCTCACCTGTTTAAATGTATGTATGTTTGTATGTCTGCCTAAAACTTTTGCAGGCAACAGATTTTCACGAGATCAGTATCGTTTTGAAGCTCGACCCTTTGGATGACAAATATCAAAAAATTAGCTAAAAAACATTAATTCCTTCACCCTCAACTGGACACTTCTACAGGGAGGGGTGGCTTTTTTGCCGATATTTTCGAAAGTCATCCCCTCTTTTCGATTGACTAGCCTTAATTTAAACCTTCACTTCTGGTTTGGTGATGGAGGCAACGGTAAAGACGTCATGTTTTTTCACATTCTTTTCCTCCTTCGCGGTACGGGTTCGAGCCTGCCTGCCAGCACTTATTTTTTTTTTTTCTCAACACGCCTCCAAACACCCGGGCTAGTTAAATAGAAATGAAAAATAAAAATTGCATTAGTTCAAATATATATAAGTTTCCTCATTCCATCGGGTTTTTAAAGTAGGTACTATAAGCCATAGCTATTTGTGATTGAAAAGGTCTATATTCTTTGAAACCATTATAAATCTGGTGTCTTGCTTTGACTATAAATTAGGATATACAATTAAGATTTATAACTACCACCCCATTGTGACTGAATACATAAAATCAGTTTGTTCAGTCATGAAATGTCTGCATTTATTAGCAAAAATTTTCATTAAGTCAATTCTCAAACAAACCAAGCATGCGGGGGTCCCCTTCTAAAGGAAGAATTTACTTTCATCATGATTAATGTTTGTGCAAAATTTCAGAAAGAAAAAAAAAAATCTATGGTATGGTTATCGAGAAGTGTGAACAAACAGATGAATGAATGATTTGGGGGCAGTTTTACCCCTATAATTCCCCCTGGGGAGGGGTGGGGCAACCAGAGTTATCCCGGAAAATCTGTTCTGACAAATTTACTTTCACCATTACTTATGTTTGCGCAAAATTTTTAAAAATCCAAGGAGTAGTTATTGATTAAAGTGCGACCAAACAAGAGAGAATTAGTCCAATCCATCCTTTGTCGGGGGGGGGGGGGAACTGTACCAACACTCACAAATAAGTTAGGCAGATAATGAGCCTACTCCTTATTCTAAGGAGATAATGCCTGGAAACAAACAGGTACTACATTTTGATCCTAACCAGATGTCTAACCACTTTTTCAAACACCACTAAAGTGTCTTACAAAAAAAAGAAAATTACTAACTTTACAGCGAAGGAAGGGGACAGGGTAAGTTGGATGATCATTTTATGTAAAAATTGGAGACTGATCAGATTTTTATCAGGGATAACCACTTATCAAGGCCAAAACCATTCAAGGATATAGGTTATAACAGTTAAGGACTGACAGATTAATTCCTAGGACTAAGATATTTGTTCACATTGGACTTTAAACGACCATGTTTTAGGCTGCAGAGAAACATTTCCATGGTAATGTGTTCCACAAGTGGAAAGTACTTGTGAAAAGAAACCGTTCATAGAAGTTCGATTTGATTTCAGGTACATAGAGGAAGCAAAATGTTCTTTGCTAATCGTGGAGTTTTAGATGTTAAAATAACTCCAAGTATTTTTTCAAGGTGTTAACAAGTAATCGTGTAAAAATAAAAACTGCTATCATTCGAAACGTGTGTAAGCATGGCTACTGAGAGTAAAGAAGGCCGATGCACATGACAACGTAACGTCACTTCCTGATTAACTTGTAGGTATAGACAGCTTCCGGTATTCAACCACGTGGTCATGCTAACAGGCATGAAAAAATATGGCTACCGATTGTCCATGGCTACCAATATGTGTTACCGATTGTCCATTATGTTCTAAAGAGAAAGAACAATTCTCCATTTGGATAATTATTATAATTGCGCATTGGGATAATTTTAATTAAAATATAGTAAGTGAACTAGTTTTTTAATCTAATTTCTATCAGAGAAAGTAAAATATTTCATTTATTTATTTTTTTTACTGCAAAAAAAAAAAAAAAAAATTTATATTTTTCAGTCTGTTCTTTTAATAAAGAACACTTTTCACTGAGTATTCCAAATATTTTAAAATTTGCATTTTTCACTGCAGTTTTTTTTTTTTATGATCGGTGAATTTTCAATATTTTAGCACCAGGCGTAATTTATTTCTTTGAAATAAATTTAAAACTTCAAGTTTTTTTTTTTTTTATAACATTTTAACTGTAAATAATTTACATGGGTTTGTTTTAATATACAGATTCGAAAAAGTTGTCAAAAAACAAATATATAACAAATAAAATATATCAATAAACATTGATTTTCAAAGCAATTACATGTTTTAAAGTGAGTAAAACCACTAACAACCTTTTCAGATAGGTAGAATAGTAACTTATCTTGCCTTTGATAACATTTGGTATATATTTGATTTTTGACCACTTTTTCAAATCTATGTGTACAGTAATACAAACCCAAAATTTCATTTAACTTGGAAATATTTAAAATACATGCGTACACTGCACAAGCACCCATATTATCATAATAGTAATAAAAAAAACTAATGTAGATGACATCAAATGGCACCACACCAACTAGTTGTGAAGGGTCAGGGCTCGGCGGCCTCGGTCAGGGTTGGTTGGTTTTTGTTTTCCGGCATATCAACCTTTTTCAGGTTATTTAATGTCGAATCTAGTTATTTTGAGGAACGATTTTTAATGGAGTATATATATTTTTTTAAAGTCAGATTCTATTTAACCTATAGTTGGGACTAACAGGTACTACCATTCCGGGTCAGAGTGGACCTGGGAGCAATGGCAATTAAAGGGTGGCTCCACACTCTCCAAGGCCCACAAGGTGGGGCCTCACCATCATATAATTTTAGGTCATATCCAGGACCGTGAATGGTCAGGGAGGATGGAAAGATAGGTGTGAGTACAAACCTAATCTTCAATGGAAGTGTGCAGTTCAAATCTGGTACCTTGGGGAGGCATTTCGTCACCCAAACCCCAAGAAACACCAATGGTCAATGCCAACAAGAAATCAGTGACAACGGCTGTTGCAATAACATGCAATCATCTGCACAAGTGGTCAAGAGGTGGAGAACACTGGAAATCTGGGGAGACTTGTCATTTGGTCTTCAGAAAACACTGCAAGTTACTGCCAGTGAGCAATCACCAATGATAGCCTGTGAGACAACTAATACGCTACACATTTTGATGAAAAACATGGGGGGGGGGGAATGGACAGAACAGAAAACCAAAACTTTAAATATTTCTGTATTTAAAGTAATAATTATTTAAATATTTCAACAATCTTGTGTGGGCAAGATCCAGCTTCCCAATAAGGGGCACTCTGGATAGTAACAAAAATAATCTCAGTCATAAAAGATTTCTCCAACTGAGAACAGAAAAGGTAAAGTGTAGCATTAAAACATACACTGATCTTGTTCTGAAGGCCAAAAAATATGTGTTTAGTGTTTCTTTAATTGTTTGTTCCCTAAATTCATAATTCAGTTTTATCAGTATTAAATTGTATATTGCTTTAAAATTAATTTTACATAAATAATATTTATATTTTATATTAAATAAAGTTCAGTTTCAATATTAATATAACTGTGTTCCTTTTTCTTTTTAAAAATGTTTTATTGCTCTTTTTCAAATGCCCTCCTATAGTATTGACAGTCTGACAAATCTTACCTATATTGCCTGCAGACATTTTTCAGATAACAGGCCTTCTTACTCTCGGTGGCTGTGGTGTAAGTCAATCATGTCAATGTGTAGTTTCTGGGATAAACCATCACAAGACCAATGCCCTAGTTTTTGACTCGAGAGAGGGGGGGGGGACAAAAACAAACAATGTCCTAGTTTTTGACTCGAGGGGGGGGGACAAACACTAAGGAGTGGGCGCTATTCGAGAAAAGTTCCTATTTAGTTTGCCTCCTCGCAAGTGCAGAGTTAGACATCAGGACGGTTTTTTAGCGTGGACAAAAGGAACAAAAAATTTAAATTGTCTCAGTTGTGAAGGATTTCACTTACTGAGAACAAAAAATTGAAGTGCAGTATCAGAACAAATACTACACTTTGATCTTGACCTGTAGGCTAAGAAGTGTTCTCTCATGGGATTATGTTACTTACATTTAAAACTTAATCTTTGGTTTAGGTTTAAGCTTTTCGGAGAGAGTTTAACCCCCCCCCCAACCTTTAACCTTGCCACTTTAATTCTATCAAAAAGGAAAAGAAAAAATAGAATTTCAGAGAAAATAAAGCAATGATGTAATAATAAAATAAAGTGGGAATAAACAACTGTTACAACATGCCAAAAAATATGCAGAAACTAAGATTTTATTTTGAATTTGGTATCATCACTTAGCAAAACAGAAGTTATTTTTTCAAGGATGGTTGTTAATTTCAGGCATAAAAGATAAATTGATAATTTTTTAACTCGTGTTTGGCCAAGTCAAAGTGACTATAAATCTAGAGAAATCTTACATTTTTTTTTCCAAACTTTAAAATTATACAGGTAGAAAAAGTAAAGTTATTTGTTGCATATCCTTATTTTTGCACTGTTAACAATACTACATTTCCAAATATGTTTATTTCTACATTAAAAAGTAGAAAATTCAATTATTTGTAAAAAAAAAATTTTTTAACTTCAAAAGAAACATTCAAATGATAGCCAATTCTGAAAAATTGCAATTTGAACATCTTTAATATACTAGATAGCTTTAAGTAAAATTTGAAATATTACTTTACATCATAAGTTTGTATAATAACATGAAATTTGAATCATTTACTGCAGTTCCTGAAGATTTTCAAAAAAAAAATAAAAATTAAATAAATTCCATGAAATCTGAAATAGATCATGTATTCAATTTTCATTAAAAGTCCAGAATAGTTAACATCCAATAACTGATTTAAAGAAAATTAAGTCATAAAACGCATTAGAATGAAGTTCCTTCCTAACTAATTAAACTACACTTAGTCTATTCTGTCCTCGGTCTATGAAGAAGTTTTAGACAGAGGCAGTTTTGTTTTCAATTCAGATTACTCCTTAAAGCCCGACCTTGTGGAGAAACAAGAACTAGTTAAGGTTTAATATCTGTATAAACACTCACTTTCTAGAAATTTTTCTTAGGACACTATATTTGGTACTTGTTAAGTTACAGTTGACAAATCTATTTTTATAAATATATAGTTTTAAGCAAAAACAATATTACATACTTAATTGTTAAGTCGAAAGTAGTAATATATTCAAATATTTCGAAAATTCATCGAATAGAACTGCTATGTTGCTTTCAGTAAAAAAAAAAAAAAAAAAGTATACAATTATTGCAGTCATGACAAGTAATCGAAAATATTCCTTTCAGAGTTATGTCCCCTGCGTTTAGCCTCCTACTGCCTACTTTATAATATCTGAGAAAGATGCGGTTTTACTCAAATTTTCCATAAAAATTACTTTCAACTAGAAATGAACTTCTACTCGTTTTCGTAATTTTTGGATATATTACTATTTTCGGCATGACAATTAGGTACATGATATTGTTCTAAAAACATTTTTACAAAAAAATCGATCTGTCGACTGCATCTTGACAAGCACCCTATATCTTAATAGCAGCTAAGACCTGTATTTCAAAACAGATTTTATAAGAGTGACAGAAAGAGTTTTAAGCGTTAAAAGTTAATTTTAATGTGTCCGATATACATTTGTTTTTAGAGGGGGATGAAGATACGAATTACTGAGTGTTAACTATTCTGGACTCCAATTCGGAGAGAGAGAAAAAAAACAAAAAAAACTCAGATCCCATAAGTTTATTTTAGAGTAAATTATAATCAAGTTTATTTCGTTGTGAATTCTTTTAATATTTGTAAAATAAATTTGAATCTACTGATGAAGAATGGACAAAAAAATATAAAAATAGTCCAGAATAGTTAACAATCGAAAACTAAATTTAATTTACAGCAAATTCAGTAAAGTGGAATTTTCTACCGCCCTGTATTTTTTTTATTTTTTTTTTATTATCACATAGAAACTAAATTTTCTTCATAATTCTATTTAGTGTCAAAACTAAAATTTCAATTAACTACGCTGAAAAGAGCAAACTTGTCCTATTACTAACCCCAAGTCCGAGTGGTAACCCCCCCCTCCAACAAAACCCACACTAAAGTATTTAAGTTTGGCAAAGTTAAGCAATACTCTTAGCCACAATGTTCGTTTTTTGAGCTTGCATCGAAGTTGTAGCAACTTATGCTCGGCCAGAATAAATGCCAAGCAGGACCATTTCACAATGATCACCACTGTGAAACACCCATGCATTTAAAAAATGCGTAGGTACATGACGAATGTGACCACCACACAAAAAAAAAAAAAGAAAAAACAGACCTATGTTACGCTCCCTCACATATAAATACGATAAACAGGCTGGAACATTCAAGAAAGCCTGTATATAAAGATTAACCCACCAAAATTTAAATGGTCCACAAAACAGTTCCATAAGTAACCATCACCACTGTTCATGGTTGTCACATACGCCGGACTCCGTCTATTTAGACGTAAAACAGCATCACCAAGAATGCCACAGAAGAGTCAGTTTCTCTGCAGATTTATCAAGTGCATCACGTGTTGCGGAAACTCCGCCTTCAGAAGACGTTTAAACACCTATCATGGTTTTTATGTGGGCTGCAAGCGAATCAATACCCATCTTGGAAATTCACATTTAACGGGGACAGTCTCATTTTGAACATTCTTATTTCAAACTACTGTTCTTATACGAAAACACACACTAATGATTTCTGGACCGTTTCAAAAATAGCCACAGGGACTAAGCCTTTGTGTGGCATCCTATAAAAAAAAAAATAAATTTTCAAGCCTCGTGCCATTCTCACAAAATCCTTACTTCACTAATCCTTCATGAACATTCAACCCAAGAAAACACTCTTGTTGGAACAATTTGAATTAATATTTCTAACTAATTTCATGTTTTGTCGAGTTGTCTTTCTGAAATTTTTTTAAATTTTATTTTTTCATAATAGGATGCAAGTTGGCAACCCTTTCTATTGATTGACAACCCCATTAAATTTACCTTTAATGGTCCCACTACAATACACTCCCGAAAATCGATTCTAGAAACTTGGTGACTACGTCATGAATTTGAAAACACATCCTATAGGTGTGTGACCTCCTGACTTGCATCCTATAAAGTTAAATTCTGAAATAAGTTAGCATGTTAAAAGTCTACAGGTCGGTAGAGAATTTAATTTTGTGTCCGCTTTAAATGACTTTGCTTATGAATTTGACAGTTAACTATTCTGTATCCCCCCCCCCCAAAAAAAAAGAAAAACCAAAAAACATTGTAATGCCACCCAAACTTGGTTAGTGTCCCACTAGAGTTTATGGGACTTAAACGGAAGAGTTCGTGAACGCCATTGATGCTATTTCTGAAACAAGAGAAATAAGATGCAGAGTAATAAAATATACTGCAAATATCCTTAGAACTTCAGTTTTGGAATAGAGACCGCACAGTTTATTCGCCCAATTTCACTTTAGGGCACCTAAGCCAAATAACATGCCTAGTTATTAGATCGGTCCTGTATTTTTTTTAGCTTTGCAAACATAATAGAAAACTAAGCCCTTCATTAACCCAACTAACCCTAAGTCCGGGTTAGCAGTAAAGAAAGATTTTTCTAAATTAGTAAGGAATTTTTTTTTTTTTAAATTGAATAAAATCTGAGCAATTAAAAAAAAGGTCTATAGCAGCCATTTTGGGGACCTTAAATAAAATGGTGCTTTTTTACACTAACGAATCACCATTTATCAAGGCAAAAAGCCACTCAAGGATAAAAGTGGCTGAGATTAATGTGTTCAGAGACCTCAATGCCATTTGTGTTTTTCAAATATATCGATAAACTGATTTTCAAACTGAATAAACATTTTACATGGAATAAAAACACTAAAATCTTATCCAGTTTTATCTTGCCTTTGATAAGATTTATTGGATATATTTCGACAACTTTTTTGTACCTCTGGATTGTAAAAAACAAACGCATAATAGTCAAAAAAATTAAATCTTGAATTAAAACATTTAAGCATATTTTACGATCGGGCAAGGCCGTGGCGTGGACCAACCGCTAGTAAAAAATAAGTGTGGTCTATTCCGATGCGCCGACCAATTTTTAATGTTAACTTTCATGAGATATTTACGTAGGGGAAGTATGAATTTTCAAATACATATATAAAATTTTGCTTACCGATTAAGTTTTAGTTATATTGAAGCGATTACCCAAATAACTGCCAAATTTTATCGACTAGTCTTGTCCGATTTTCCAAATGGCAACAAAACAAGATCAATCGTAAGATTTGGAGGGGGGGGGATTTATATCTTTGGTAAATATTTATTTACTCATGATATATAAGTGAGCTTGTCTGTGCACGGAGCGGTCTATCAAACTTAATTTTTGGTCCACAGACTTGAAACTTGATATACAGGGTATTTGGTCCTGTGGAAGAAATTCCATTTGGTTTTTAGCAGGAAAAATAGCTAAGAGGTTAAAAGGTGAACATTTGGAACTGAGCAGGCATAAGTCGACTTAATTTGTATCCTCCACGCATTGGCAAGTATACATTTAATTTTTAAAGTTCTGATATCCATCTGTCCTTAGAAGTGAATACCGCTAGATAAATGTTTTGGTTTCGATTCTACCTGATGGCAATGAAGTCAGCTTTTTTTTTTTTTTTTTTTTTTTTTTTTTTTTTAAATCACTACTATATTGGGTACAATATATTAGAGAATTGGCTCTATAATACGACATTTACATAGTTTAAAATATATTTCAGCATATTTTACAACCAGGCAATGCCGAATGATTTGCTAGTGTGTAATATATTTACACACTTTAAAATATTTGAATTACAATTAGTTTTTGGAAGAAAATCTGGAGGAAATCAAGATACTGAATTAATTTGCTCAGCCACCACGGGGGGGGGGGGAATTAAAACTTGACAGCCATTTAGGGAGCTAAATCACTTCTACATCTTTGGTCATAAAAATGACCATATTTCAGGATGTCGCAATATACTTTGCATCCAATATCAAGTTAATCCTATTTTAGTCACGTAAATTAAAAGTAAAATGAATTTGGGGATTACTTTGAAACTTAAACCACAATTTAGTAAGGAAAGTTATAAAATCTTATATACATGAAACGTCGCAATGAAAACGACATCGGAAAAATATAGTACCTATTTACTATGCCTCCCCACGGGACAGAGACACCAGGATCGTTTTTTAACGTGGAGAAAAGGTACAAAAATAAAAATTGTCTCAGTCGTGAAGGATTTCTCCACCGAAAGAGAAGAAATGGAAGTGCAGCATCTGAACAGATACTACACTTTGATCTTGACCAAAAGGCCAAGTAGCACAATGAAAAACAATATGTATATTTACAATTTAAATGTAAAATTTGCTTTTGTTTGAACATTTGGTTACAATTATTAACTTTGCCAGGAAGGGGTATTATATTATTTTGGGTTTGTTTTACTGTACTACAGATTCGAAAAAGTTGTCAAAAATAAATATATTACAAATGTTATCAAAGGCAAGATAAGTTACTTTTCTACCTAACTGGATACGTTTTTAGTGTTTTTATTTAATGTAACATGTTTATTCTGCTCGGAAAAAAAAAAGTTTAACGATGTATTGGAAAATTAAAAATGGCGCCCAACTTTCTTTGACACGGTAAGTTTGAGAAAAGGAGTTTAAAAAAAAAAGGACAAAATACAGTCATAAACTCGCTCAATATATGTTACCGTGACATCGGCTGATATATTCGGTGGGTTTTAACAGTATTTTGCATTTAACTCCTTTTCCAAAACTTACCGTGTCAAGAGAGTCGGGCGTCATTTTAAATTTTCTAATACATCGGTAAACACTTTCGAGCTGAATAAATAGGTTACATTAAATAAAAACACTGAAAACATCCAGTTAGGTAGAAAATTAACTTATCTTGCCTTCGATAACATTTGTTTTCCGACAGTTTTTCGAATCTGTACAGCATTACAGCAATACAAACCATTTCTTTTTAAAGATTTGGCTTCAAATATGATCTGACAACCCTGAGGACGACACGCTATTGTAAATAAGCACTCAAGTTTTAACGATTCATAATACATTACTTTAAAATCCATTATTTTAAAATCTCAGTAATTCAAACAGTTGTCTCCGTTGATTAAACATGGTAGGCCAAAACAATATCGCCATTTTTTTTTTTTTTTTTTTTAAATGTGATTTTCTTAGTTTAAACTACTTATGTGATTTTTGGAATATGACGTTTTCGTTCCGTGACGGGTACGTACATGAAGATTTTTCTGTATTGGTCTTTTTAAAGGTTGACTTCTGAACAAAAACATTGTATTGCCACCCAAACATTTGTTTAGTGGTAAGGGCAATTATGACATCTTAACAAAATAGGAATCGGAAATCGAAATTTTAATTTAAATTTAAAGAGAAAAAAATTCATTAAACTGTCAGCAATACGTAAATTGCTTATGCACTTATAATACCGCGCTATTTTTCAAAATAGTATTTTTTAGTTAAATTTAAATTTTACGATATTTTATCAAATTGTTAAGTGGAAGTAAACACCCTTCCATGTTAATGGCTTTCTAAAGAAAAAGCCGTTTCAGCACCGTAACAAAAGTGCATAAGTACCAGAAAATTAAAGGCACCAAAAGGGTGTGACTAGACCATTAAAACGATCTCGCCCAATTTCAATTTACGTGACTGAAATAGGAGTTAACATGTGAAGTAGCTTAAAACTCCGATTTCAGCATTTGAACGCCGGGGTTCCTTAAGAGATAAATGGACGCTACAAAACCGAATATCCCTAAACTGAACAGGGAGAACACAAAAAGCGACCCACGTTTAAAAGATTTCTTCGTCAACATCCGAATCCAGTTGAGATTTTTGGCCGTGAACGGAGGGTAACGAAGGTCGTTGAGGGATTCCAATCCAAGGCTCTTCCACATGACGGCCTTCTTGTGAGAGAAGGTGTCGAAGCTGAACTTTCCGTGGTAGTTCCCCATGCCGCTATTTCCGACCCCTCCAAAGGGGAGAGTTTCCAGGGCAACGTGCAGGATGCAGTCGTTCACGCAGACCCCACCACTGCTCGTCTCGGCAAGAAACCTTTCCACGACTTTCTTGTCGTTTGAAAAGACGTACACTGCCAAAGGTTTCTCTCGCTCGTTAACATAACTGATGACCTCGTCGACGTTCTCCACTGGTAATATAGGTAGGATGGGGCCGAATATCTCTTCCTCCATGATGAGGTCGGTTTTTTTTACATCAGTCAGGACGGTCGGCGCTATGAACTTGTCTTCCTCGTCAGTTTCGCCTCCAAATGCCGGACTTTGGTCCTTCAACAAGGACCGGACCCTTTTAAAGTGTCTATCATTGATTATCCGTCCGTAAGTATCACATTTGGCCACGTCCTCGCCGTAGAACTTGGTCACGCTAGCCTTCATTGCCTCCACAAGAGGGGCTTGAATTTCAGCAGTACACATCACGTAATCCGGTGCGATACATGTCTGGCCGGCATTAGCACACTTCGCCCACATAAGTCTGTTCGCCACGGTTTGTATATTGCAGTTTTTATCCACATATACGGGGTTTTTACCTCCAAGTTCTAGAGTGACAGGTGTAAGGTGCTTCGCAGCGGCTGCCATAACAATTTTTCCGACATTTGGACTCCCAGTATACATGATATGGTCGAAGCGTTCTTTTAGAATTTGCGTAGTTTCTTCTACGCCCCCAAGTGCGACTTTAACACACTCTTCGTCCAAATACTTGGGGATTAGCTTATTAATCAAGTCCCCGGTAGAAGGGGCTAGCTCGGAGGGTTTCAGTAAGACACAGTTGCCGGCAGAAACGGCCCCTATCAAAGGCATTAACATTAAATGAAACGGGTAGTTCCAGGGTCCGATAATAAGGACGACACCCAAAGGTTCGGGTTTGATCTGGCAGGTATCCAGGGTAAAAAACAGACCCTTTTTCACGGACGTTGGTCGCATCCATTCGGTGAGGTTGTTCAAGTGGTTGACGATATCGTTACGAGTTATGTCGATTTCGAAGAGGAAGCTCTCAAACTCGGACTTGCTGAGGTCGTTTTTTAGAGCGCCAACAATGTCCTCGGTGTTTTCATCTATGAGTTTTAACATGCCCATGAGCTGTTTACGTCTCCATTCTGCTGTTTTTGTGATTCCCGACTTAAACGAATGCCGGAGGGAAGATATCATGGATGTAAAAGACATTTTCTTTGTTCACTCAATTCTTTCAGTTTTCTACGTGGGCAGGAAAAGCGATGCGTAAAAAAAAACAAAACAATGAGTCCAATTAATATGGACTTTTACTTTTTATATACAAATAAGAACTTCCGCTTTTCAACAGCTGATATCTAATTGTCATGCGCAAAAGCCACTTCTGGTCAACCATTTCCGGAATGTCAGCTGATTTCTAATTGACATGCGCAAAAACAAAAATAGTTCCGGTTAACATTTTGAAGATGTCTCCCGTCCCTGACAGGTAACGTTTTTCTTTTTTTCTTCGTAGTTATTTTCGCGTATTATTCACTTTTTAGGTACTCGTGCACTCGTGCAGAGAGTGATCTGTGCTGAAATAATAAGGTTATTATTTAAAAAGCCATTCTTAACATGAGGAGGGGAGGCTGTTTTGTACCTATTCTGTACTTTAACCTTACAATGGAATAAAAAAACATATAAAACTTTAATTAAACGTGGAAATACGATTTAAAAAATAGCGCGGATCACTCTGCATTAGCACCATCACCACCTTTTATTTTTTCTGATAATTTGTCTCTCTTTAGAATTTACTTTTTAAATGACAGCTCAAAGGCTACAAAATTGCTTTCGTATGGCGAATGAGTTTATTTTAAATCACCACGTTGTAATTGTGCTCGTGCGAAATTCGAAATGGTGCTAATGCAGAGTGCAGAGATCCGCGCTATTTTTAAAATCGTGTTTCCACGTTTAATTAAAATTTTATATGTTTTTGTTTTTTTATTCAATTATAAGGTTAAAGTACAGAATAGGTACAAAACACCGTCCCTTCCCCCATGTTAAGAATGGCTTTTTAAATAATAACGTTATTATTTCAACACGGATCACTCTCTGCATCATGAGTACCTTCAAAATTGATGTTTGAATGAATCCTTTTAAGGTGACATTAAAAAAAAGTTTTGGCTTGAATTACAAAGTATCATGAATGTACCTGACGTTTTAATGTAAATTCAGTTTTCGATTTAATATATTATATATTTAAGTCCAATTACTTATATATATAAGTACTTGGACTGATGATAAATATGGTGATTACATCAGCCAGAAGTTGGAAAGATTAGGAAATAGAATTAATAGACTACATACATCGTCTATTTTATATAATGAAATATTCCTAAAAGAAAACTAACTTCGCTGGGTTTTTTTCCAGAATAACGAAATATCTTGTAACTAGAAAACAAAACATTAACCAGAAAGCACTTTTTCAGGGCATTCATCGTGAAGCAGAACGATCGTCACAAAACTGAAGTAAACACATGCATTCAACAAAGTAGTTGATAAAATTTGGAAACTAACACTTTCGAAAGATTCCATATTGAAATAATTGCCTTTATTTTATTTATTTATTTTTTTTGTAAAATTCTACCACTGAGTGCACTGCACTGCAGCCACTGCACTGCACACCTTATGCTACTCCCCCAGCAACACGCACAGAGATTCTACTGTTTTTAGGCGATTACATATAAATAGTCTGAAAAACTTGGCGGTAAAAAAATGAATGGGTTAATTTGATTATTAGGGGCATTCGGCCTTGTTTTGAACGAATGTAACATTTAAAATTGTCGCCAAGTAGTTTTCATGACATTAACCAATGTATTCCCTGTTTTCAATGGCCGCCATTTTTTTTTCTTTATGCACGTGTAAAAACCAACACGGCGACCAGTGAAAACAATAGGGAGTACATTGGTTAATAAAGGACTTAATATAGTGGAAACTACTTGTTGTTGAAATTTTTAAATGTGATATTCCTTCAAAACAGTCCCTAATAATCAACTTTTTAAAAAGTTTTTAGTTGGTACTCTAGCGCATATTGACCACTCAAAAAAAAAAAAATAAATAAAACTGGGTTTGTTTTACAATAGACAGACGTACGAAAAAGTCGTTTAAAAGCAATTGTAACAAATATGGTACTTGTGCAGTTTAATCAAGACATTAAAAAATAAAAATATCGAAAAAAGGCTATACTTATCCGTTTTCGATTAAAGATCTCCGAAAAAAAAATTTCACTTAATTTGATCGAGTAGTTTTTTTTGTTTTTTTTACGGCGGAAAAAGCACGTGTTGATAAGTTCGTTGAAGGTAGCCATCTTTGAATTTTTTAACACGCCACGGGGAGACAACTCAATTTAAAGCGCCGACACTCCCTCCCCATCCTTAATACTAGCTTTTCTAAAAATCGAAACATGAGTATCATTTGTTTGATATCCTAACAAAATGTTTTTCACTGTAAAAAAAATAAATTGTTCCGGACCAGGATATAAAATACCCTAACTCGCTACAAGAAAAAATAATGAAACGAATTGAATGAAGAAAACAAGGAACTCAAATGCTGGAATAAAATAAACATGTCGTTTATTTTCTGTTGAGAAATGAAAGTCTTGGGTGTGCACGACTGCATTCAGCCGTTGACAACTACGCGCGTAGAAGGAAAGGGGGAATACAATAGAGAAACGCGAAGTGGCAAGCCGTCTGTAGAAAGAAAGGGTTAAACTCAGTAGAACGTCGCACACGTCTGTGTCGATGGGCCAAAGCGAAGGGGAGATATAGAGAGTAAGTCAATCCAATTCATGGAGAGGGAAAGCGTATTAAGTGTGCTTGCGCTTGCCCCACATTACAGTAGCAGGGAGAGTGACGTTAGAACATGCGGTCAGTTCGTCGACTAAACAGGTCGAACGCTGGTCCAGACGCAAAAGAGGAAGTTGACAGGTTTTGTTGACTTTTATACTGGGGTCAGTGTTCTGGGTGCACATGTCTGGCTTTCACTTTAAAGGAAGTGAGGTCACAGCTCGGGTGTGTGTGTGCGCGTGCGTGCGTATGAGGATGTGTATATGCGCGCGTGCATACATGTGGGTGTGTATATGTGTGGGAAAACATGTTCGAACATACTTGATGAAATTAAGTGAATTTTTTTTTTTCGGAGAACTTCATTCCATAGCGAATACGTACAATATAACCTTTCGATATTTTCATTTTTTAATGCCTTGATAAAACTGTACAAGTACCACAAATATTAGTAAAGGCTGGATAAGTTTTTAGTGTTTTTACGTTAAAAATGTTTATTCGTTTCGAAAAACAAGTGTCGTACGTTACATGAGAACGAGAAAGATGACCGCTGTGTGACATCTACATCTTTGAAATCTCAATGG
The DNA here is from genome assembly GCF_053919585.1 of Euprymna scolopes. Taxonomy (NCBI): domain Eukaryota; kingdom Metazoa; phylum Mollusca; class Cephalopoda; order Sepiida; family Sepiolidae; genus Euprymna; species Euprymna scolopes. The sequence goes on along the minus strand of NC_136523.1, from coordinate 44,240,906 downwards.
CTTGAAAATCAAACAGAATACTGGTAGAAACCCATCCAACAAATGTTCCTATTTACATGCCTCCCCACGAGGGCAGAGTTAGAGACAAGGTCGGTTTTTAATGTAGGGAAATTCAGCTCCCCAAAAATGGGCTCTCTGGATAGGAACAAAAACAAAAATTGCCTCAATTTAGGACTTCTCCACTGATCGAGACCAGAAAAGGCGAAGTGTAGCATCAGAACAGATACTACACTTTGATCCTAGCCAAAAAAGGTCATCGGATGTCGATCCATCCAATAAATATTACTGAATTTTGTCAATAAAAAGTAAATGCGAAAAAAAAAAATATTCGAAACTAAAATGGGGAATCACTTTCGCATAGGCTTATAAATTTTAACGTAAATTGGGTAAATTTTTACCTAGTTTCCACCTTAACATTTTCATTTTAAAAAGTTTTTTTTAAAGGTTTTCGAATAAAACTTGCGGAAAATGCTGTTTTACGGTTGTAAAAATGAAACGGAAATTTAAATTTCGTTCCTTTTTTAACCTTTTTTTTTTTTTTGTGCCCCCAAAAACGAAAGTAATCGAAAGGATAACCTTCAACAATCGTACTTTTTATATATATATAAAAAATGAAAGATTTTATATAATACTAGCAAAAGTACCCGTCGTTGACTAGGTTCAAAAACAGTCTACAGAAAATTGACTCTCATTTATGAAAGTATGATAGGTTATGAAAAAGAGGGGGTGTAAATTTAGGTTGAATTTGGGGGTATCAAAACCAAAGCAAAATATGATGAAAGTAAAAATAAAATAGATAACCCCCATGATTTATTATACCATACCTGTTCACACTGAAACACTTATCACAATATTCTGTGGATCTATATTAAAAAAACCTTGTTAAACTTTGTGACATATTTCCATTCGATGGAGGTCAGGCGCGAACGAACACCCCATAATTTTATTATACCATATTTCTTCAAACTGAAACATAATTATCAAAGTATACTTACGCAGATAGATATGAAAAGTCTTTATTAAAGTTTGTGCCTATTTCCATTCTATGGAGGCCAGGTGCGAACGCAGACCCCACAATTTTATTATACCATCCCTATTTAAGTTAAAACATACTTATCAAAGTATTATGTACATCTATATCAAAAACACTTGTAAACGTTTTTTTAATTTTTAAATTTTTTATCTCCATACTTTGTGGACCAGGCGCGAACGCAGACCCCACAATTTTAATGAACCACCGTCTTGCCAGATCAAACATACCCCTTCCTGTGTCTCCATACATCTTCTATCATTATATGTAATCAGTTTTTTAAACTAGTCAACCACATAGGAGCCTATTCGTGACCAGACACACACAGACATTCAGCTTTATATAGATATATTATAAAAATTTTATTAACAAAAACTAATAATTTAATTTTTAAACGAAATATATATAGATTGGAAAACGTTGTCCAAAAACAAATATATCAAAGGCAAGAGAAGTTACTTTTCTACCTAACTGGATAATTTTTTTAGTGTTTTTATTTAATGTAACGTGTTTATTCGGCTCCAAAAACATAGTGTTTACCGATGTATTTGAAAATACAAATGGCGGCATGCTCGCTGTTAAACACGGTAAGTTGGGGAAAACTAGTTTAAACAAAAAAACTATACAAAATACTCACTCAATATATGTTACTGTGACATAGGCGGACACATATTTGGTGGATTTCTAACAGTATTTTGTATAAGTTGTTTGTTTGAACTCATTTTCCCAAACTTACGGTGTTCAACAGCGAGCATGCCGCCATTTTTATTTTTCAAATATATCGACAAACACTGATTTTCGAACCGATTACACGCTTTAAAGTGAGTAAAACCACTAAAAACTTTTCCAGATAGGTAGAAGAGTAACTTATCTTGCCTTTGGTAACATTTATTTGTGATATATATAATACGGCACAATTACGCTGACACACAATCCCTAAATATGTGAAGTTTTGAAAATGAGTTAAAACTAAAAAATCATACACAATACTGTTAGAAACTCACTCACGGCAACAATTAAACGTTTTAAAGTAAGTAAAACCACTAAAAACTTTTCCAGATAGGTAGGAGAGTAACTTATCTTGCCTTCGATAACATTTATTTGTTATATATTTGATTTTTGACATTTTTTTTTTTTTTTTTTTTACACAAGTCCAACTCCCCGTTTACATTGGAAATGTCAATGTTTGTAGGTTTTCGGGTATACTTAAAACAAATAAACAGCCCATCCTCCCCACGTTAAGAACGGCTTTTGGAATAGACACCCCCAACCTTGTCAGCATACCCGAAAACCTATGAAAGTTGACATGTCGAATGCGAACGATGTACGTAATGTAAAAATGTACTAAATTTAAAACAGAATTTAAATTTCCGTTCCATTTTTACAACAACCACAAAACCGCATACTCCGCAAGTTATTTTCTCAGAGATGCAAGAGTGCGCGTACCAAGATAGCCACCGGCAATAATATACGAAATGACGGTACTTATGCACTTTTGTTACCAAGCTGAAATAATAACGTTATTTAGAAAGCTATTCTTAACATTGGAGATAGGGTGTTTTGTAATTATTCTGTACTTTCACTTAACAATTAAATAAAAATGATATTGTAAAACTTGAATTAAACTAAAAAATAATATTTAAAAACAAATAGCACGGTAACAAGTGTATAAGCATTGCAATTACATTGCTCAATATCTGGAAAACTACTTATTTGCGGAAAACTGAGATATTCGTTTTTAGCATACCTGAAAATCTGTTCAAACCGTCTTTTTAAAAGAAAATGTTATGGTGGAAACCAGGTTAAAAATTTACCTTAAATTGATTATGCAAAATCAGACCGTGCCGAAATAATAACGTTATTCTTTAGAAACCCATTTTCTTAATATAACAATGGGAGGGCATTTTATAACCATTTTTTACTTTCGCCTAACAATTTAAACAAAATTAACGTATAAATTTAAAATTAAATTCAGTAATTCGTAAATTTTTTATTTTTAAGTTACTATCACAGATTTAAGTGTCAGCTCGCCGCCATTTTTCTTGTTCGCACCTATCGCTGGACATTGTGCTTTTTGAACCGATTAAATGTTTTAAAGTGTGTAAAAACGTCAACTTTTCCAGAATTGTAGGAAAATAAGTTATCTTGCCTTTGCTAACATGTTCGTTAACGTATTTGAATTTCTGGCCACTTTTTCGCATCTCTTCTACCTATCTGCAAAAGTTTTTAGGCGCTTATGCACTATTTTTTAAATAGTATTTTCAAGTTAAATTCAAGTTTTCTGGTATTTTTTTTTTTTTTTTTTTTAAATTAAATTCTTAGGTGACAGTTGTTAGAAATTTGATAATTATATCACCCCCCAACCCCATTGTATTATTTTGAACCAATCAGATTGGCTGATTATATTCGCTGCGAAGCGTTGCGCTTTTGCAGGCTTTTTGTATTTTGTGTGTTTGCTTTTCAGTTTCAGTGAAGAACCTGAACTGGACGGATGTGTGGAATCTGTTCGTCACCTCAAGCAACCGAATCCTAGAAGAAGGACGATTGAAATTCACTCCTCGCAGGAGGCATGGAGCCTCCAACTTTCATCTCTTTGAGACAGTTTATCTTATTCCTAAATAGTTAAATTGTTCCAAGTTTCTAACTGACTTACGGACTATTAGAGACTTGGATTATTAGAGACTTGGACTATTAGAGACTTGGATTATTAGAGACTTGGATTATTAGAGACTTGGAACAATTTATTTCATGCCTAAATATAGGCACATCTCCATTAAGAGACTTTTATTGGTATGAATTACCGTACTAACATTTTCATGGACTTCTGCACTATGCTATCAGTGCAAATATTGGAGCCTTTACATCAGATGGCATCTTATCGACTCCTTGTATGACTGCAAACTCATATCTTCAAAGACTATGAACCTGCTTCCAGTTCCTGTTGAAGAATCAAAGATTATTACCTTACGAGGTTGTTAACAGCTCGCTGTTTACAGCGGCAAAAGCTGGGCATTCCTTTTTTGCAACTGAGGATCCATAAAACTTGGATTGAATTTTAAAAGTAGGCCTTTGCTGTGATTGCCTTGTTTTGCCACTGTTCAAGGAATAAAAAACGGTTAGAAAGATTTCTTATGCGTTTTTTTATTGCAAAAAATTAATGCCTATCTTTTGCCTCTGTAAACAAAACTGTTAACCTTGTGATTCTTCAACAGGAACTATTTACTGGTTCACTCTGTCTTTGAAGATATGAGTTTGCAGTCGGAGGAGGAGGAGTCGATAAGATGCCATCTGATGTAAAGGCTCCAATATTTGCACTGATAGCATAGTGCAGAAGTTCATGAAAATGTTAGTGCGGTAATTCATACCAATCAAAGTCTCTTAATGGACTTAATCGAGATTTGCCTATAGTTAGGTATGGAATAAATTGTTTCAAAGTCTCTAGCGGACTTATGGTAATGTGCCGAACTATTTAGGCATAAGATAAACTGTCTCAAAGAGATGAAGGTTGGAGGCTCCATGCCTCCTGCGTGAAGTCGAGTTTCAAGCGTCCTTCTTTTAGGATTCGGCTACTTGATGTGACTGGAACAGATTCGCCCATCGGTCTACTCCAGGTTCTTCACTGAAACTGAAAAGGAAACGCGCAAAATACAAAAAGCCTGCGAAAGCGCAACGCTTTGCAGAGAAAAAAAATCAATCTGATTTGGGCCAAAATAATACAATGGAAGACATGATGTAATTTTCAACTTTCTGACACAGTACAGAATATTTACAAAACACCCTCCCCATCTTAAAAATGGCTTTCTAAATGTTATTTCAGCGCACAGGTCCAATAGTGTATACGTTCCATCTTTTACTGGTTTTACTCACTTTAAAATGTTTATTCAGTCTAAAATAAAAAGTGTTGGGCGTTAGGTAAGAACAAGAAAAATGGCCGTGAGTTGACACCTAAATATTTAAAGTTTTGATAACTTAAAAAAAAACAAAATTATACAAAATACTGTTAGAAACCCACCCAATATATATCACGGTAACATATATTGGGTGAGTTTCTAACAGTATTTTTTTTTATTTTTAAGTCTGTATCAAAACTGAAGCCATTTTTCTTGTTCTGACCTAACACAAAAAATTGAATGCACATGCGCGAAAACAACAAAACATGGCGACTATTGAAAACGATATGCGATACAGACTCGAATACCCCTAAAAATAACTTTTGTAAAGGTGACTTTAGTTGGTACTCTAGCGCACATCCCGGGCCCCCAAAATCAACATAGATTAGATCATTCCTGTAATGACCTGTTCCTTGTTGATTTTGCGATGGGTGTTAGTTTCTCTGCAGTTCTAGGAAGTCCACCCTCCCAGGCTTTGCCTTCTCTCTTTGAGAAGGGGTTAGTTTATTGCTAATTCTCCTAAGGCGCCCTACCTGGAGAATGACGACGGGGCTGCCCAAGCACTTTTTGCAGGTCAGAGTGCCTCTCCTCGAGGGTGCTGATTCTCAATCCTACTTTCCTACCCTAGTGTGTAAGTTCTTGTAGTCCGAGAGAACTATACACAAATCATTAATTATTGTCTTAGATTGATAAATGAAATATTTGGTGCTTCTACATTATTGTGACGAGATTTTATAATCGATAAATGAAGTTTTCAGATAAAAAAAAAAAAACAATGGTTTCAACTGTTAAACTGACTTTTTTGTCAATTCTAATAAATTACAATCTTAGCTTCCAAATTATACAGTCGAAATTACCTGAATATTACTGAATTATTAAAAAAAAAAATACTTTAATCGTGTTAACGGGTGAAAAATTGCCACCATCTTTGTTTAATTCAAACGGAAAATTACCTCCCTGTTGAACTTGTGTTTTATGATCGTTTTCATCAAATTCTATTTTTATTTTCTTTAATAAATAATTTTCTACCTTATCAGTTTTCGTAATTTTTTTATATAATCATCTTAAAAATATGAGGAATACGTAGATACCATTGTTTGCATGTGAAATTCAGTTGTATGATTTCCGAAAATTTCGTCCCAATTCTGTAGAAGTGCCAAAAATTCTTTATGTAAAAGAGGTGTATGTGTTCTCATCCGGTGGTTCTAATATGGAGGATCAATTTGTGCACGCACACACACATGTAAGTATACCAAAGATTTTCCTGTTAATTTAAAATGTGGGGTGACGAAACTTGAAGATAGCCATAAATATTTATGTAAAATGACGAAAAAAGAGCAAATTTCAAGCGAAATACTAAAAATTGCCAAACTCCTTAAAATTGGCTGAATTAACAAAATTTGGCTCAAAAACTTTGAGTGGTTCTAAAATGGGTGATCGATTTACTAGAACATTGCATTAGAAAATGAGCACCCTCGATAAATATTTAAATATTGACTTTTTAATTTTTTTTAGTAATAGGATAGATTAGTACCCTATTTGGTACTTCTACAGTTTATCGCCAAAAATGGAGACGCTATTTTATTTAGAGCACCTGTTGATTAGAAACAGAGGGAGAAATCAGTATTTTAAACTATGGCCTAAGTAGGGAATAAATAACAAAAAAATTAAACTAGATATTAATTACTTCCGGAAAAAACTATGGGAAAAGAAAAAATGTAAATAAAGAAAATCAAAGAACATATCTGTAATTGTTTAATTGGAAATGTTTCGATTTAATTAATGAAAACAGGAAAGTTTTTCACGAAACGTATTTATTATTAAAAACAGAAAATGCCATTAAAAATGCGTGATAAAAAATTAAATAATTTGACCTATCTTTCAAAGCTTATAACTACTTGAAAAATGTAATTCAAACCCTGATTTTTTTTTTTTTTTAATTAAAGGAGCAAAGACCAAATTTAAAAAAAATAACAGGTTTTACAGCAAATTATGCAATATTTGTTTGTTTTTTTTAATCGGTTATCTTTAAAAAAGATTTAAAGAAAATCAATGCATTTTAACTTACTTCGATAAAATATATGTATATATAAATTCCAAAAAATCACTTACCTATAAAAAATACTAATCAGTGGGTACTTCCATTCTTCATTGTTAAGAATTTATTCATATTTATATTTTATATTCCATGTCCTTTTTAAATAAAATACTTTTTTAAGCGAGTATTAAAAAATATTGCGATTTCAGCTGGTCTCAAATGGTGAAAAGGGGAGATAACTGTCTCCCTTTCTTAGAGTTATGAACTATGGTGGCCTGTAAGCGACAGAATTAATGTCTCTTTCTATTGCTGGCTGTAATAAAAGTTAGTAAATATGGGCCACCGTATGTGAAAAATAGTCCCATTTCACTTATCAGTTTTTACCGATAACAAAAAAATAGTTGAGCGATTTCTTATTTTTTTTATTCTCTTAAAGAAGTACATGAGTTTTTGATTTAATATATTTTGTTTCTTTATGGAGTGAATTTTTTTTAATATCTAAAAAGAAAATATTGAATGAAGTAGAAATAATTTTAATTAAACGAAACTTTCTGTGCAAAATAAAATTTCACTTTAAAAAAATGCAACATGGTTTTTAAAAAAAAGGTTTTAAACTTTGGACTTTAAAGGTAAATTTGCAAATAACTGTTCTTTTTTTTGTTGTTTTAAATTAGCTTATTTTATTTATTGATCTTTTCTCTTCAATTTGTGATATATAAATTTGAGGTGAGAAAATTATTTAAACTCACCCTCCCCATTTTGAAATGTCAATTAAAGACATTTCAAAATGGGGAGGGTGAGTTTTTTAAAAAAAAAAAAACCCTTGTCTAGAATATTATATTCGATTTATTGGAAAGAGCATAAAATTTCACATTGAACCTGAAAATATTGTAAAAATTGAACCATTAGAAAAATTTTGATAGATTTTTAAAGTGAAAAAATTGAAAAAATATTTACTCGTAAAATTCAATTGATTTCATTATGTAAACAAAATGGCTGCATGAACACGCGCAGACACTTTGTAAACACTGGTTTTTAAAAAAAAATTTAAAAATAATATTTCTATTTTTTTAAACGACTTTAATAGTTTATTTTGGAAGTATAATCCATAAAGAAAATAAACAACCCACTTTAAAAAGAGAAATTACGAGTTTTTTCTATATTTTATTCGCAGTTTTGTGTTAGGGGTGTCAAAAATTCCCCCAAAATTCTGACACACCTAAGCGTGCGTCATTTGAAAACCAAAAACATTTATTTAGGCACCGCCAAAAATGGCCGAAAAATCAAGTTGTTGTTTTTTAAAACGAAATTACATTTATTAAAATCCATTATTTCTGAGTAACTTTTGTTTTTCCAGAAAGATAAAACCCTGAATTTTATCATATAGAAAGCAGAATAATGTAAAACTTTTTCTATTTTTAATTAAATTTTAAATGTTAAATTTTCCGCAAAAGTTAACAATTGGCGTTTTTTGTTTTGCACAAAAAAAGGTATATAAATAGTTAAAAAAAAAAAAAAGAAAAAAAAAAGGATTTTGAAAGAATTAAGTTGTTTATTTCTTGTCTAACTAAGATTTAGGGTGATTTTCTATGAGAATATGCAAAAATATTATAAGTACCTGGATTTCAAATAATTCCACTTATTCATATAGGCAACCAGTTATTTCGAGTCGATTTGATTACTGTTTACATTTGTGCTTGATAAAAAGCAAACTACGGAAGACCAAAAAAAAAAAAAAAAACTTATTTTTCAGTGACGAAAATTTCAATATATTATTAATGCTGAGGCTGGCCAGTACCAGATGGATGACTATTTATGAGTTTCGTTTTTAATGTGTATGTGTGTGGGGGCCAGGCTCTCCAAAATGGGGAGGGGGGCAATTTAAAGCAGAAATAAAAAATTATTTCAGCGCGTTTGGTCCACCGTAGTCGAAAGGCGGCAAACGTTTCCAAACTTGATCGAAAAAATAATGATATTTTTAACACAAAGGGCACAATATTTATCGAATTTTTTTTTTTTTTGTATCGATTCTTCAAAGCATGCCCTATTTAATGGTCATGCATTATTCGGCTCGCTAAAAAGAAATTGTTAATTTATTTATCAAAGATTTTAAAATGGCTTTTTTCGTATAAATATTAAAAAAAATTTTTTTTGTTTTGCTTAACTTAATTATTTTACTTAACATATTCACCGAATTTCAAACTTCAAAACTTAAAAGCGGGATAATTAAATCGAAGTTTTGATATTCAGACATCAAAATAAGGTATGCAAACAAGTTTTAAAAAAAAAATTTTTTTATCTATCTATAATCCCGTCCCTTACAACATGATGTTTTTTTTTCAGTTTCAGATTATTTTAAGCATATTTGGAACCCCCTCAAAACAAGGGTGGGGGTTTGTAAGCAAAAAAAAAAAAAAAATATATATATATCGTTTATGAAAAATAAGTACACTGTTATAAAGTTCATTCTCTTAATAATCGCTGAAAATTTCGTATTGATTGGATATTACCTGATTTTTGGTAGATTTTTAAAAAGACGGTCCGTCAAAAAGTACTTACCTGCCCCCTCCCCCCAGTTTTGGCGGTGCCTACATTTATTGTATAAAATTGTATCAAAAGACATTGAAAAGTTTGCGTAAGAAAATATAATTTTAATGAAACAATTTTGTAATTTTTTTGTTATTTCCTACTTTGGTCATAGTTTAAAATACTTTTTTCCCCCCCTCTGATTTTAACAGTTGCTCCAAAGAAAAATGGCGTCAGTATTTTCGGCGATAAACTGTAGAAGTACCCCCTATTTAATAAAAATCCGCTGAGAGAGGGGGGGGGGCGAAAATAACAAGTATATGGGGGGGGGTACTTGTTCGTACGCGTGCACTTAATTTTATTAACAACCGTTAAGGTTAGAAAAGCTGGACGTGTGTGGAACAGTAATTTATTAACAGTAAATTTTTGCTCCAGAGTATTATAAACACCCCAACCTCCCCATGTTAAAAACGGATTTCCGAATACCCCCCCCTCAATCTCGAAAGCCGTTCTTAACATTGGGAGGTTGGGGGGTGTTTATACTGCTCTGGGACAGGTCGGAAAAAAATACCTTTATTTTTTACAAAACCGGAAATTCGTTTTTATTTATTTTATTTTTTATTTTAACTCATTACTTTCTGGCGAGTAGCATCTGCTTCAAAACCTCCTTGTTACAAAGTTATTGCGTTATTAAACTGATGCTTCGTAATCAATGCAAAAAAAAAAAAAAAAAAAAAAAAAATCGGTAACACAGCCAGCCATTTTATAAGTCACCAAGTTGAATTTTCACTTTTGAAAAGAATGAAAGTCTAAAAATATTATTTTCTACTGCCTCCGTCCATAATGTCGCCATCAAAATTGAAGAGATGACTAAGCCAGGCGCAATAAAATTTGCAACCTCAAATTTCTCTATTCTCTAGGTGATCGTCCTAGTTTGGTTATTGCGTAATATGATGTCAGGGGAATTCCCTAATAGCAATAGAGCATATTCATTTGAACCGCCTAAAATATGTAGAAAAAAAATAAAACGTTTTGGGGGGTTTGTATTACAGTACACATAGATTCGAAAAAGTTGTCAAAAAACAAATATAGAACAAATAAATGTTATCAAAGGCAAGATAAGTTACTTTTCTACCTAACTGGATATATATTTTGTGTTTTTATTCAGTGTAACATGTTTATTCAGCTCGAAAAACATGCAGTGTTTACCGATGTATTGGAAAATTCAAAATGGCAGCCGACTCTCTCTCGGAGAGGGTACGTTTGGGAAAAGGTATTATAAATAATAAACTAGACAAAATACTGTTAGAAAACAACCGAATATATGTCAACTTATGTCACGGTAACATATATTGAGCGAATTTCTAACAGTATTTTGTCTAGTTCATTATTTATAATACCTTTTCCCAAACGTACCCTCTCCGAGAGACAGTCGGCTGCCATTTTGAATTTTCCAATACATCGGTAAACATTGCATGTTTTTCGAGCTGAATAAACATGTTACACTGAATAAAAACACAAAAAATATATCCAGTTAGGTAGAAAAGTAACTTATCTTGCCTTTGATAACATTTATTTGTTCTATATTTGTTTTTTGACAACTTTTTCGAATCTATGTGTACAGTAATACAAACCCTAAAATAGTTTTTTTTTTTTTTCCGAACAAATAAATAATTTTAATGATTCATTTTTTTTTTACATTAAAGCAACTTTGAAGGGTCAACAACAAATTTAAAATGAAACCGAAAAATCATTATCTAGTTTAATTATTTTGTTTTTTATTTCATGTTTCGTTCATAGTTTAAAATACTGATTTCGGCCTCGGATTTTAACACAGGTGCGCGAAAAAAATGGCGTCTCCATTTTCGGCGATAAACTGTAGAAGTATAAAAAAGAGTAAAAAATAAATAACTAGCAGTAAACGCAGTAGAATTTAAGACACTTGTTTGTGCCCTACTGCGAAGGAACCACTTGGGGCGGGGGGTCAGTTTAGAGAGTGCACTAGTGCACTACTGCAGAGTGCAGCACTGCAGGCAGCACTGCACCGTAGGGGTAGAAAAATTCAATTTCAGTACCGAATCTCAACAAAAATACATTTTTTTTTTCTTTTTAAGATTTGTTACACATTTATTAAATTAAAATGAATATAAGAAAATTATAATGACACAAAATAGATTTTTAACACACACACACCTATATATATATATATATATATATATATATATATATATATATATATATATATATATATAATATATAAATTCAGGAATTTTCATCTCATAAAATATAATTATTAAACTTTATTGTTTGTCATGAACGAATAAAAGTTGTCGAAATGTATGACTTTGAGCATTTATAAATCTTTTTCGTGTATTATTGAAATGCGTGTGAATTTTGAAAAAAACTTTTTATTTTTCAAATTTTCAATTTTTGTAACGAAGTCAAAACTTTGTATCAATGCACGAAAGAAAGTTGTCTGCCCCCTACTGTGCACTCTCCGAATCTCCAAACTGAAAACCCAAAAAAGTGGTTCCTTTGCAGCAGTGCACAAATGTCAAATATAATTATATACTGACCTCTATACTTTAACGTGCTGAAATTGCAATTTATTTCAGAATTTGTTTTTGATGCTTGTGCGGCATACTATTACACTAAAATCAAAATGGTTATATGAGGCCTTCAGTTATATTCATGTTGAAAAGATTTAAAAAAAAAAAAAAAAAAAAAAAAAGTCAGTTACCCTAACAGTAACACTAATCCTAAAACCATTTGATAAGCAGTCTCCCTATTAAAAACCTTAATGCGAAAGACGTTCCAAAAGTGATGCCTCCTATTTGTTTTAATTCCACCCGAATGGATGAGAGGGGATTGCAAATTGCATTGTTATGATGATTGAACTTATGCATTCATGTAGCAATACACATGAAAAAATTGAAATAGCTTGAAATATTTCAATATTGGTATGCATAGAATGAGCTTGATGAGCTAAGAAAGAATCTTTTAAAATTTTTTAAATCTGATTAAAATTAAGGAAGTTATGGCTATTTTTGTGCCTCACACGTTTGGATATTTTTCCCTCTAAGACCATATGCGTTTCGTCACATTTTTTACACTACTTTTTCAGTAAAAATGTCATATCTTTGTTAAAACACAAGACTAAGAAATGAAATTTACCATATAAGTGTATTTTTGTACAAGGAATCAGAATATGCAACTGAAAATCTCCCAAAGTTTATGGTTTCCAAATAATCGGCAGTAAATGTGCATAAATATGCAGCAATTCCTTAAAAATGCCATGTATCCATAAACAGAAAAGAAGTTGGAGAACTCAAAGTTGAATTGTAATGTGCTTTATGTACAAAAAACTTAAATCTAAACATAAGATCATTTAAAAATGAATATATTGCAATATTTCTTTGGTATTATTGTAGATTAACACCTTCTGTTTAACCCCACTCAACATCTTCTGACCACCCCTCCAAAATGTGATTCTACCTTTTTAGGAAATTATGTATAAAATGCCATGAAAAACTTTAATGAAAGATAAACAAATTATTTTAGAATTGAATGTAAAATAATTTCCTATTACAGGTCATTCTAGCATTTTAGGGCAGTTAACTGTTTTTTTTTTCTATGGGAAAATATGCATGCTTTTTTTTTTTTTTTTTTTTAAGATGATTATGTGTAGTTTTAAGAGGGTTTCTATGCAATGAGAATATGGGGAGGGTTGCCATTCGGACTTTGAATTAATTAGGGCTAAGGAAAATTATGTGTGAACATACTGAAAACTTGACAGAGACAAAGCTAACAAAAACAATATTAGAGGGGGGAGCGGTTAGTTTCACAAAAATTTAATGTAAAATAATTCATCATTTCCTGGCCGTTCTAGCATTTTAGGACAGTTAACCAATTTATTTTTATGTGTATTTTTCTTTAAGGAAGGATCTATTTTTTGTTTGTTTGTTTTAGATGCTTGTATGTGGCTTACAGAGGTATTTTGTTGGGGGGGGGCTTGCCACTCGAACTTAGTGTTATTGTTAGGGTTAAAGAGTGTTTTAGGAGGAGACTTGCCACACATAATTTGTATTAGAGGTGAAGTTAAGAGAGCTTTTTTTCAAAAAGAGCGTTCAAAAATTTGTTGATTTCTATTTTCGAGGTTGAAGGTGTTAATTCCATAGGCCGTTTATACTATGCTGGAGCAGGTTGTAAAAATATCTTTCGCTTAATAAGTAGAAAAAAAAATAACGAAATAAAAAGCTTCCTAATTGTAGTTTGATGTGTTTTCTAACTGCTTTTAAAATTTCAAGAATATTGATATAGATTTTGAGGGTTTGTATTACTATACACATAGATTCGAAAAAGTTGTCAAAAAAACAAATATATAACAAATAAATGTTATCAAAAGTAAGTTACTTTTCTACCTAACTGGATAATTTTTTAGTGTTTTTATTTAATGTAACATGTTTATTCAGCTTGAAAACAGTGTTTACCGATGTTTTGGAAAAATTTAAATGGCGCCCGCCGCCCGACTCTCTTGAAACGGTAAGTTTGGGGAAAAGAGTTAAAAATAAAAAAGTAGACAAAATACTGCTAGAAACTCGCTCAATATATGTTACCGTGACATAGGCTGACATATATTCGGTGAGTTTTTAACAGTATTTTGTATAATTTTTTTATTTTAACTCCTTTTCTCAAACTTACCGTGTCAAAGAGAGTCGGGCCGGGCGGGCGCCATTTTTAATTTTCCACGGTAAACACTGTATTTTTTTCGAGCTGAATAAACATGTTACATTGAATAAAAACACAAAAAATATATCCAGTTTGGTAGAAAAGTAACTTATCTTGCCTTTGATAACATTTATTTGTTATATATTTGTTTTTTGACAACTTTTTCGAATCTATGTATAAACGAGATTTTGATACTTATTTTGATTTTGAAAAAAAAACATTTGTGGCTGTTCGCAGTAAAACATTGTTTTAATTCGCTGTTCAAAACTAATTTAAAGAATAAAAGTGCATGCAAGCTATATATCTACAAAAGTTTTTGTTTTTTTAACCATGTTTTTAAATTTGACGAGAAATGTGAGAAATTGCAACAGATTTATAATGCCGAATTGGTTAAGATTGTTGTTATTATATATTCTGAAAACCGAATAGTTCTAAACTAATGTTATTCTGATAACAAAATAGTTCTAATTAAACATAAGAACATTTATATTCATATTTTCATGTTTTTCTTAATTCGTTCTTGAATAAAAATTAAAGAACGCGTGTTTGTTTACAACTGTGCTATCGCTGATTCTACAGGCTGGAGCTGCTGCTGCTGCTGCTTAAACTTCATTTGACCAAATTCGATAAATAGAAACAATTTTTTTTTTTCGGGTAGGTCCTTTTAAATTATCAATTACCGCGGTCCTACTCAACATAAAACAATACTTTTAATTGATAAAGATAGTAAAAAGATTGATTTACTTACTACTGGGTGTCCGAAGAATTTTTTTTTCAAAATGTTCAATACTCGTCATATTAAAGTCTTATTTTTAACACAACAAAAAAAGAAATGGTCAAAAATATTTCGGACACTTGACAGTATTAAGATTAACACCTCTTCTAATTGGTTCCCAAATTTCATGACGAAATTCTTCATACAATCACGGTACGGACCTTTAGAAAACAGGGGGGGGGGGTCATTACAAAACCTTACCGAAAACGCCATTTTATGACGTTCACATTTTTATCACTTTATTTGCTTAAAACTCTTAAAATATATAATGTACATTAATATTTATTAATTCATTTGAAAGTATATTCATTTCCGAACAAAACAGTAGTAATTTGAAGACTTGAAGTGCTTTGGTTTAAAAAATATGGCTATTTTAGTAGAACTACCTTGAAATCTGTGATTATCCAAAGCGTTTTTTCGTCCGTGGGTATTACTAATTCATGATCTGAAAGTTTCATCTCTGTTGCAGATATTGACAGTGTGAGACTCTTAAAAAAAAAAAAAAAAAAAACCCTGTGATAGATGTGTGTCAGAAACAGGGATGCATCATTGAATTCCCTCATGCAGAAAAAAATTGACCCATCAACATTCACCAGCACCTGTTTAGCTGATAGTTGATGTCAGCACAGTTAGGAGAGAGGTTTGTCGATTTCAGAGTAGCAACAAACATGAGTGACAAAGCATTCTCTGGCGCGGTTAACTGAAGTGCATTGGGAATGGTGGTGACTGTGTATAAAAAATAAATTCTGGAGCACAAAAGGTTGCTCGTTTTAATGGTGCCATTCCCATCTTCATAGCTTTTCAATGTTTTAGCTTTTTTAGTTAAAAAATGAAGATGTCTTACTTATAGAATGACTCGTGTAAAACTACACTTGATCACCTGAGTTTAACAAGATAAAGCCATTACTTTTATTGCCATGTTGTTACTTGAATAAAAACAAAAAGATTTTCTTATTAAGGGCTTCATATTTAAGTTTCTTGTTTGTAATTTTTGCATTTTTTGTTTAGCATTAAAATTATTTATTTATTTTTTATTTTTTTTTTTTTTTAACAAAAAACTAAATAAAGATCAGTGTAGTATCTGTTCTGATGCTACACTTCACCATTTCTGTCCTCGGTCAGTGGGGGAGAAATCTTTCATGGCTGAGACAATTTTTATTTTTGTTCCTATTCAGTGTCCCCCCCCTTTTTTTTTTTTTTTAGGGAGCTGAATTTTCCCTACATTACAAACCTTGTGTCTAACTCTGCCCTTGTGGAGAGGCAAGCCATTTAGCACCTTTCAAACATCGCCATGTTTGTTTTCGCAAGTCTGTTTACTCTCTCCACTATGACATTCTCAAGTAATATGAATTGGAATAAATACACAGAAAGGTGGGCTCCCTCTACAGGGCTAGAAAAATTTTCATATTTGCCAGTATCCTATATCTTTATAAAACCATTGTGATACTGTTGGAAATATTCTGAATAAGATGTTTGGAAATTTGCATAAATGAGTTTATTATAATTAATGTTTTTTTTTTATTTTTGTTTTATTTTTGTTTTTTCTTTTTTTTGTTTTTTCTTTTCACACTTTACTTGAGAGGAAAGGTTCTATATATATACTCTCAGAAAAAAATTTCCAAGGAAGGAACTCTTAAATATTGGGAGGAAGTTAATTTTGATTGACAAAAAAAAAAAATAAGGAAGAGCGCCTCACCTCTACTAAACTGATTTTCTTAAACAAGGAAAACGTAGAAAATCACTCAAGAAACCGACAAAGTATATTTTTTTTTTTTTTTTTTTTTTTACATAGGGTCATCACTTATCAAGGCCGATAGGCCACTCAAGGATAAGGGTTAAAGAGTGTACAGTAGTCAAAAGGACAATATAGTAATCGATAGTAATGGAAGTTCGGTAAATTTGTTAACTTAAGTGGAACGGCTCATCAGAAACTTGTTCATGTTGGACATGAAGACAACCATATTATAGACAGCAGGAAAACGGAAGACAATTCCACAGGCCTGCAGTTCTAAGAAAGAAGCTTTGATCATGGAATCTATGTTTAGGTTTGTGCACAGACAAAGAGTTTGGGGAATTATTGATAGTGTTTTCAGCTAGTCGAGTGTTTCTTGTGAAAGTTTGGTGAGGGGGGACCATAGATTGAAGCTCAGTCGAACACTTTCCAGTATCTCTTTGTTATATTTGGAATTGTAATATATTTTTAATTGAATGCAATAATTGATTTTGTTTGGTTTGTTACTACCTTTATTCAAAAAAAAAAAAAAAAAAAGATTGTTCTTAAACAGAAGTATTTTTGCCATTACTGTACAAGTTAGAAATAACCTTCGAAATAATTTCTAACAAAAGATTTAGCTTTTTCTTCAGAGGAAAACGGTTAGCAAAAGAAATTTATATATATATATATATATATATATATATATATTATAAATGTTTATTTTTTAAATATTGTTAATTTCAATGTATACCGTTTTCATTTAATATGTTGAGACTATTATAAACACTGAATCACTGTTAATTTCGAGTAAATCTCAATGAATCTATTTTACAAGTGCAGAGAATATATAGTACAAAACTTTGTTGAAATACAAAGACTTTATCCAAAAAAAGATGATTGTTCTTAAGCAAAAGTGTTTTTGTCTTTACTGTAGAAGTTAGAAATAACCTTCCAAATAATTTCTAATAGATCTTCGTTCGAAGGATGCAGAGAATGTTGGGATGCTGAGGAGACATATCGCCAATCAAATCCCAATGGTTGTTGTCAATGATAAATTATTGGTAAACGACCATTGCGCTGTTTATCATAGAAGTGGAGTGTATTAGAAAACCGATGAGAATTGTCACTCAGACTCCAGGGAAACACCCACCGGTTATTATTAGTGAGTAATCACTTGTAATGACCTGTCCAAGACTGCGGAGACTCGTTGTCACTCAGACTTCAGGGAACACCGCAGGTTGTTCTCAAGGAGAAATCTTTGATGCTGGCCTCTGTTAAAAGTCCTAGTGAGTAAATAATGATACTTATAATAATAATAACGATAAGTATTTTTGCCTTTACTGTAGAAGTTAGAAATAACCTTCCAAATAATTTCTAGCAATACCATGTGGTCCCCTTGTTCAACAACATTGCCGACCTTAATGTTGTGTATCATAGATTTTTTTCTCTTTCTTCTCTTCTGATTGTGTGGTTATCTCTTGCATTAGTGACTCTCAAAGGTTCACAAGCATAATAAATAAAACAAAGAAAACACTGACTCCAACACTTTCTAAAAATATTAGTTGTACTTGGCGTGTGTGTGTGTGTGTGTGTGACACCATCGATCCTCTGCATGCTGAGGTTTACATTTTAGTTTTCGGTCATGGCTATGTTCATCAGTCGGTTGATCAATTCATTTCTCCGTCTGCTCTGACCACAGTTTGTGTTTAACTGTCCCAAACTGGCAACTATCCTCAATTGTAGCAAACCCAAGATTATCTGCAGCTGTTCTTGTTGCAAAACTCATGGCCACACCTAAAACTGTTCATAAATTAACTCTAAATTTATATCTACCATTTGTCATAAAAATAACCGCCACACCTTGCTCAACAATGTTTTTGCTTCCTTTTGTGTTCCTTGGTGAACAATTTCCTATCGATTGTCTTTGCACCAACCCCATTTCCTATATGCACATGAAACTCTAGTCCCGTTTGAAGTAATCTCCTCCGGCTGCAATGCACTTGTACCATTTCAACAACTTCTGGAAGTCCTCTTGTGTGAGCATGTCAATGTCACAGCCTTTTTCATCTCCTCAATTGTCTCATAATAACAATAACAACAGCCCAAAGGTTTTCCTTGAGCTTAGGGAATAACCAAGTCACAGGGAGCAAGGTCTGGACTATAGGGAGGGTGAGGAACTTTCTTGATGTCCATGGCATCTTTCTTTCTGATCTTCTCTGAGCACCTTTGGGACAAACTTTGTGCAAATCTTCTGCATCTTCAGTTCCCTATGAATAATTGTGTATACAGTTACCACATTGACATCAAACTGTGCACTTGTCTCTATAGACCCATGATGGTCCTTAGTCATGAAATTCTTTATTTGGCCACTTCCTTACTCCTCCCACAGCTCATCATCCTTAACAAACACTCTGCCTTCCTCGAATCTCTTATGCCACTCAAAAACTGATGCTTGATTAATACAAGATGTTCCAAAAGCAGTCTGAAGCATTCCATACCTTTCTGTGGCATTTTTTTCCAAGTTTAAAACAGGATTTTATTGCATATCGTTCTTCTAAAATGTCCTCATGTCTAGATTGCATTTTTGGAATTCACCAGCTGTGACAATCAGGCTTTAGTAGGGTGTATTCCAATTCTTGCTGTAGCTGTTCATTTGAACCTGAAAGCATAAAAATTGGTCAGCAATCTCATAAGATGTATAGCAATAACATAGTAAATTTTCAAGAGTCTACGACAATTTTAAATGTCTGTACAAAAGACTAGAAACATTGAAGGCACCTTGTATATTCCAAAAATCTGGTAAACTAACGTTTTATTTTTATTAAGAAAATCACCTTGTAGTTCCAAAAAATATGAATTTTTCACATGTAGTTGTTTTTTTTCCCAGATAAATATACTTATTTTTATCAAATGTTTATTTACAAACACATTTTTACAGAAATAAATTTATGGATATTCTTATTTATTATATTTAAAAACAATATTACTTTTTATCCAAACATTGTGCAAAATGAAACTAGCAAGAAGCGAGGAACATGATTGGGCTGGTCGCCAAACTAACTAATGTTGTCTACTTCCTACGATGTTCAAAATGGGAAATGGTTCGAGAAAGTTAATATGCAAGTTTGCCAGATCTTTTCTATAAAGAAAAAAAAAAAATCTACATTGCCTTAATTATTCTTTTTCAGATGGCACAATTA
This sequence comes from Euprymna scolopes, assembly GCF_053919585.1. Lineage (NCBI taxonomy): Eukaryota > Metazoa > Mollusca > Cephalopoda > Sepiida > Sepiolidae > Euprymna > Euprymna scolopes. Next base: position 44,221,005 of record NC_136523.1, on the reverse strand, counting down.
TTCCAAAATCGGACAGGTGATTCCTGGAACACAATTCCTTGCCTGCAAGACACCATTAAAAATGGTAAGTATTAGTGATTTGACTATTTCAATACAATTTCTGATTCCGATTCTTTATAAATCTCTAAATATTTATAAAGTTGTTGTTCTTTTCGATCACAGTAAAAGCGCGTGTCAAATGTGCAAATATTTTCTTGAACATAAAAATAAACCCTAAACACCTGTGGGAGATGATCTCTAGATTTTATTTTTACTGGTTGTATACCCCCACCCCTCCATTCCAACTTTCGATGACGTAAGTATGCTCCACTTTCTCGACAGAAGGAAATGACATTTTGAGTCCGTTTCTGACAGCATATCAAACCCTAATAAAATCCCCCACATATCTGGTGGTTAGAGAGCGAGTAATTTTTTATACAATCAAATTCATTCACCTGGTGATACCAGATACGGCTGTCTGAAAATACTTTCTGGCCTAAAATGCGTCAAACATTGATGTTTCTTTCCTTTCTATCTGCAAAACTCAATCATGTTTTGCAAAGTAAAAAACAACAATTTTGGTATATATTATTCAATTGGAATTCATTATTGAGATTAGTATTATTAATTTATTTATTGCTGACTATTATCCTCATCTTTATTAGTTGTTGTTTTATGTTTCGGCCAACTATTCCTCTGGCTTTCGTCAGGTAGTAACTGTCACGGGATAGGAACTTTGGGGCCCATGGCGCAGTGGATAGACGTTAAATCTCTGCGGTTCCAGGTGAAAATTGTCTAAAGATAGCGCTTTCAATCCTACCCAAAGCCGGCCGGAGGCTTACTTTGGCCAAAAACATGGTGAGACAACAACTATGGATGGCAGTAATTGCTGAGAATGCATGAGATTCGGAGTTCCTGTCCCGTCGCGGTTACCACCTGACGAAGGCCAGAGGAATAGTTGGTCGAAACGTTGTGAAACTAAGAAAGATGAGGATAATAGTCTGCAATAAAATAAATTAACAATTATTTAGATCTACAAAACAACCAAACTAAACACTATGATTAAATATTGGAAGATATAAAGAAGTTGAAACATGAAAGCTTTTTCCAAAATTACTGGATTCCGCATTAAATCATATGAAAAAGGTTGATATGCTGTAACTAATATACACATATTAGTGATGGGATGATCCCGATACAATTACCGATTTCGTACTAAATTCCCAATTCAGATACAATTACAGATTTCGATTCTCTATAAATATCTAAATATTTAATTATAGTTATTTTTCATGATTACCATAAAAACACATGTCAAATGTGCAAATATTTTCTTAAACATAAAAATAATCACTTGTGGGACATGACCTATAGTTTTTAGTTCTACTGGTTGTTTAAAAATCAATAAATATTTATTATTTTATCATTATTACCAGCAATGGAAGATTTTGCTTTAAACAAAATCAAATAAAAAAAGACGATTAAAAGAATCGTTTTTTTGACATTGAAAAATAGGCACAAATTTTTTTTTCCAATACTGATTACAATACCATCAAAAGTTCCGTTTTTTTTTTTTTTTTTTTTTTTTTTTTTTAAATTCCGATTAATTGTCCCAACACTGGTCTTTTTTTAAAGCTTTAAAAAAAAGAGAGAAACTGTCTGAAACTTATTAAGTTGGGGATAACAGTTGTTAAAAAATGTTTGCCCATTTTTAAAGGATTACATTGTCCTTAATCCCGTTTCCACTTTCAATAAATTATATTTTGTTTTGTTTCACATTTGGTCAATCTTTTCTTTTTTGTACTATCAAACTATGAAATGGTTTTGTTAAAGAAAATTATGTTTTATAATCTATATATTAATGCAATAGCGTGTGTGTTATTTTCTGCATTGTTTTTAAAATTGTCTACTTGCACGTGTTTCGTTATCTACGACTTATCAGTGGTTGAATCTAGCGAGATTCTAAATCGGGACCAAATGGTAAGAAGCTACTACTAGACCATCTCGCACGACTGCTTTGGAGATATCGCGATTTACATAGATGTTATTTATTTTGTTTTCGTTTAATTGTTATGTACTTTGTTACGGATTTGTTCCTAGTCTAGGGGTATCGGAACTCCGCAAACATATCAATGAAAAAAAAAGAGTAAAAAAAAAAAAGAAGATAATTTGAAAAGAAAAACAAATTTTTATTAACAAGGAAAAGGAGAAACAAAGTAAAAAATAGTAAAGAAAAACGAATGTCTCATAAGCTGATTATAATCGATAGTGTAACGGAAATAATTCTGTTTTCTAGTTATTTCCCTTTTAATAGAAGTCTATGGTTTTTTTTTTTTTAATAATGTTTGTTTTTATCTTTTAGACATAAATGCTTTTTGGTCAAAGATAATTCAGAAAAATCTATATTTACCAGTCTCTAGATGAAAGATTTTTCTCTCTATCTTGTTTGGTTCATCTGTTATTTTAACGACTCGAGTTTTCTTGTGTTTTCCTTTGGTCGGAGTTATAATAGGTGGTCGCCTCTCATTGCGTCCCAACGTTGTGTTATAACTGAGTTAAAAATAACGATCCTTTGCTGTTTATAGTTAGCGCTAGAATATTTTTTGTTCCATTTTTTGAAAGTCTCCAGAGACGCTAAAAAAACGTTTTTCATTCAAATTCTTAAGTAATACTTTTTATATTATTTCATATAATCTTTTAGTTGTTATTTCCTTTTAATTAAGTAATTTATTATTTTTATTATTATATATGTTAAATATTTTTATTTTGTTATAATTAATAATAGTATTAATAATTATTTTTTATTATATTTTATTTTTATTATGTTATTATTTGGATAATTAATATTATCTTTTGTGTAATAAATCATAATTTCTTCATATCAAAAGGGGAAAATATATCAGCTCATGACGACTTCTATTTCTTTTAATAAATAATTTTATCAAGAATTCTTCATAATTTCGGTTTCGATTATAGCTAATGGCATTCCAATAATCTATTTTCTTTAAATAATTTTATCAAGAATTCGCATAAGTCTTGGTTTCGATTTTAGCTGATGGCACCTTAGTAATCTATTTTTTTTATAAATAATTTTATCAAGAATTCTTCATGTTTTGGTTTTGGTAATTGCTGAAGAGAAACTAAAGTTATATATATTCATAACATTGATATTCGGTTTCGATTCAAGCTGATGAACCCAAGTAATATAGATATATTCTTTACTTTTGAAATCCCAAATTTATTATATACTAGCGGCAGTACCCGGCATTGCCCTGGTGTTTCGAGGCCTGTGTACTCTTAAATCAAAAAGAAACGGGGGGGGGGATAAAGCAAAGTTTTGGTAAGTTGGTAGGATCGAACCCGAAGCCCTGAGGCGAAGTTGGAAAATAAAATGTGAAAAAAAACGACACGTTAACCATTCGGCCAGCCAGAATGAGTTACTGAAAGATGTTTGAATTTATTTAAGTAAGAAGAGAATTGACAGGTGCCCGCACGGAAGTCGTAGAGTTAACGTTTTGTGTGAGCGTAACGACGACGATGTAAGCAATAGCTATTCAGCAGTTAACATTTTCTGCGGGGCAGTTTTTAATGAGGTCAATAACCCGGTTTGTTTTTTACCTAACTTTGGGGAAAAACAGTTCCCCCGTTTATTAGGGGAGTGTCTCATCTCTAAATGAAAGCAACCGTCTGATATGATGACGGTACGCCGACATTGACCAAACATTACATCGCTTTCTAGAGACCACTGGCCGTGGGCCAGGAATTCGGATTGAGTTTCGCTTTTTTTATATCAAAAAACGAAAGCAATATGCGGCGATCCCAAGATGTCGAATATTTAACGTTTCAAAGTCAGGCAAATTAAATAGACAGGCGACTCCTATGATTAAGTCGGAGATATTATCATTTAGACAGCATATAAAATGTTTAAAAAATGAGTGACTGCCTCGAGAAACCGCTGAAAAAAAATCCTTTTGCGGACATACAGAAAAAGAACATACATACATACACACATTTTTGCTTTTATATATATAGATAATATAAAATCGATAGAACATTAACTCTATAATAATATATACAAAATCTGCAAGAATTAAAATATATTTTTGCGTGTTTTACAGGACTACACCAAGCGTTTCTGCTAGCTTAGATAAATACTTTTGCAGTTTTAACAAGATAGTTACAATAATATCAGAGCGTCTCCATTTATGCTGAACATCTACAGAATGCCAACATCAATATATTACGTATGAATGAGTCGCCTGTGGGATTTCCACAGGTTCCGCTAGTATTTTATGATTATTTAATGTTAATTTCTTTAAATTTATAAAATGTAGTTTTAAAAAATACTCCTTTAGACTTAAGTGAGATTTGAACTCTGATATTGACTACTGCTTTGCTGTGACCTCTTATTTTTCAACCAATTACATTTTTATTTGTGTACGAACAAACTCCCCAAAACTATTTTTTAATAGTGTATAGATATTTTTGATAGCATATAATAGCAGTCTATTAAAAAAAAAAAGGTGTGAGGAAAAATGTGTCATCCATAGTTTTATCAATAAACATAAATTTATGCAAATTTTTAACAATAGCAAGTTCTTAATGAGCCGTTTCCCCTTTAAGTAATCCAATTTACCAAAATACACTAGTAACAATGACTATGATATTGTCCCATTAACTACTGTACACGCTTTACCTCTTATCCTCGAGTGGCCTCTGGGTCTTGATAACTGGTGACTCCTATGTAAAAAAAAAAAAACAACCAACCTATTTTCCACATGTGATATATATATATTTTCTTTGTGATAGAAACTATTTTACAACAAGGAAATTTTTGTCTGTTAAAAAAAGTGGTCACTTACAAATTATTTATTTATATAACTACCTTTAGCTTCATACAACATATAGGTTTTTTTTTTTTTTGAATGAGAAAACAAGTTTTTGGCATAAATCCACTCTTATCCTATTCCATTTTTCGTTTATGGCTGCTATTAGTTCACCTTTATTTTTTGAACATTTTCATTGGCATAGATTAAGCTTTTTCGTATAAAAAAAAGAAGCGAACAGACTCGCAGTAAATAAAACACTGTCCCGCACTTAAAGTTGACGTCATTAACTCATCAAAAACGGGCACCTACCGTTAAACGTCGCACGTTTTTTCACACGTTATTATTTTTCAACTGCGCGTCAAGTCTTCGTTTTTTTTTTTGTTTTTTTTTTTTAAACAAACACCCGACCAACGATTTTTCACCCAAAAACACACATCTACAAACACCCGGGTACCCCCCCCCCTGCTAGTCTCTAATATAAATTTCACTTGTATGTTTAAATGTATGTTTGTCTCACAAAAATTTTCAACAGAGGCTACAGATTTTCACGAGATCGGTATCATTTTGAAGTTTGACCCTTCAGATGACAAATATAAAAAAATTGGCTAAAAACATTAATTCCTTCACTCTCAACTGGGCACTTTTCTACAGGGAGGGGTTGCTTTTTTTCGCCAATATTTTCGAAAGTCATTCTCTTTTTTCAATTAAGGAGTTTGAGCCTGCCTACCACCGCTTTTTTTTTTTTTTTTTTTTTTTTTTTTTTGTGCTCAACACACTCCTCCAAACACCCGGGCATCCAGGCTAGTTGTTTATATATCAAATTTCATTTTGAAAATTTGAATTTTCTCTGGAGATGGTCTTGAGATACTTTAAAAAGTTCTTAAAAATAGACATTGAAAATCTGTACAAACGCGGTTCTTTATTTTTCAGTCAATCACATTTCTATTTGTGTATGAACACTCTCTCTCAAAACCAGTTATCAGTTTCTAGATATTTTTTAATAGTATATGAGGGGAATTCCAAAAGTAATGTCTCCTATTTTTATTCCAACTGAATGGATCAGAGGTGTTTGGAAATTGCATCGTCATGATGACTGAACTGATGCATTCATAACCTGAAAGTTTCATCTCTCTGTTCCAGATACTGCCGGTATGAAACTCTAAGAAAGAAACCCCTGTCATGGACAAATTCTAGAACACAAAATGTTGCTTGTTGAAATGGCACCCCTCCCGTCTTCATAGCTCTTGAACTTTTTGTGTTAAAAAAAATAGGAGGCTTTACTTTTGGAATGACACATAGATTAATATTAAAGACACTCATCTAAAGTATCTTATTAAAATAAATCTATTTACTGTTTCAGATGTTAACAGAAGAAGAAAGGTAAGTTATTGTTTTTTTTTTGTTTTTGTTTTTTTTTTTGTTTTTTTTTGTAAAGATTGTTTTATTTCCTATATAATATTTTGATTGCAGAAATTCCCTTCTGGACAAGATACCTTAGGTTTGCAATAACAGATGCTACATAAAAATTTGCTATGTCTAGACTATTAGCCACTATCTTATGTAACTTTAGAACACCATTTTAAGTACATTTAGTCGTTATAATAAAATTCTACATTCCATATATATGTACGCAGTCTGTCAATCTTGACGATGACTAGTCGGGGCCTCAGTGCTTTATCCTTCGGTGTTGGCACAGTCCTCTTTCTGTGTGAAACATCCGGTCACAGGCACTGCATGTGTGTGCCAGGGTTGTGTCATCTATAGTGTCTCAGCTCTAAGTCTTCTCCAATATTTCTCTATTTCTTTCTTTCCTTTGTGGAGACTGTTCCGCTAACCACTTCTTTCTTTGGCTTGTACCTCCCAACTCTCGACATTGATGTTCATTGCCTTCAGGTGCCGCTTTTTTACATCTTTATAGCGAAACTTCTGACCTCCTAGTTTAGTATGATGTATTCCAATTCTTACTGTAGCCGTTCATTTGAACCTGAAATCATAAAAATTGGTCAGTCATCTCAAAAGATGTATAGCAATAACATTTGTAAATGCCTGTACAAAAAAAGTCTGGAAACTTCTTGAAGTACTTCGTATTTTTTATTTTCTAGGTTTACTCCTGAAGACCTGATTGAATTGGTGAAATCCCTTGGGAAAAAGCTTGCAATGGTTATAGATCTCACTAACACGACTAAGTATTATAATAAAGATGTAAGTATCCAAGTTTGTGTTTTATTGTTGGGTTTATTTTTTTTCCAAAAGGATTGAGTCTAACTTGATTATAAAGGTGTAGACTGAATATCTTCAGAAATTTATGGATGCTCAACTAGAGTCCACTCGATATGAAAAAATAAAAATAAAGAAAAATCTGTATGATGTATGTATGTACTTGTGATAGAAAGAAAATATCATATTCCAAAAATCACATAAAACAAGTAGTTTTATTTTTAAATAATAAAATTTTATGGCTAAACAAGGTGTTTGCTGTTTTGGAACGCAATTTTAAAAAACGTTTCAAGGAACAATTCAAACTTTAGAGATTTTTTTTTTTTCGGTATTCATGTTAATTGCTTAAAAATTATTTTATCCATAAAAATAGAAGTATTTGATCAATTTTTATGATTTTTGGAATATATTTCTTTTCCGTCATGGCTACCATACAGATTTGTTCTTGCTTTTTTTTTTATATGGGGAGGGGGGACTCTGGACAATCATCATCAATTATATTCCTGAATTATATTCAAATTATCTCCCCTGAATCATCGAATAACCAGAGAATGAACTCTCCTATTAATAAATAGATATTACAAACTTGTCTTTTGAAAAAATTTGAACGTAAGCTAAATTTAATCTTTTCTCTTTATAAATATACAATTCCTTCTATTAAATAATTCAGTTTTTTTGTTTTTTTTTTAACCACTTACTAAAGTTAGATTACTACTTTTTGTGATAAGATTTTATTTTTTTTTTTATATAGGCATCACCACTTATCAAGGCCCAGAGACCACTTGAGGATAAGGGCTAAGAGTGTACAGTAGTCAATTGAACAATATAGTAATTGTACGTAATAGAAATTCAGTCAATTTGTTAACTTAAGTGGAACTGCTCATCAAGAACTTGTTTATGTTGGACTTGAAGACAATCACATTGTAGTCAGCTGGAAAGCAGGAGAACGGGAGACAGTTTCACAGGCATGCAGTTCTAAGAAAGAAGCTTTTTTCATGGAATCTACATTTAGGTTTAGGCACAGATAAAGAGTGGAGGGAATTATTGATAGTGTTTTCAGCTAGACGAGTGTTTCTTGTGAAAGTTTGGCGAGGGAGGACCATAGATTGAGCTCAGTCGAGCACTTGCCATGAAAATAATGATAAAGCAGAGACAAACCCGCAACATCTTCTGTGAGATAGAGGTTGCAGGGAAGAGAAAAGGACATCTCCTACGAGGCCACAAAGTCTATTTTGAACTCTATCAAGGCAGGACAAGTCCTTTCTAGCAGCTCCTGCCCAAATGTAGCAACAGTACTCCATCCTTCGACGTACCTAGCTCTTATATAGATAGAGATTTGCATCAGCAGTGAGATATCTACTGGATCGATAAAAGGATCCCACCATTTTTCCAGCAGCCTTGGCAACAGATTTAATGTACGTGTTCCATTTCAGATTAGGAGTAAAGGTCAAGCCCAGAAGTTTGTCAAAACATGAGGCCTCCCCAAGACGAGAGCCATTCATTTCAATTGATGCCAGATGGGGATCAGAACGTTGATGATGTAAAGAAAGCAGTTTGGTTTAAGATGCATTAAAAATAACCAGCCACTCCTTTCCCCATTGTACCACGTGCTCAAGATCAGAAGAGAGAGAATCGCAGAGAACTTGGTTGTTTACGGTCTTAGATGTGCTACTATAGATAGTAGTGTCATCAGCATAAATATCTACGAATGATATAAGGATCTGATTTGGAAGATCATTAATGTAAATCAGGAAAAGAGTAGGGCCCAGGATGGAACCCTGAGGGACTCCAGCATTAATAATAGCTTCTGATTTCTGCCCATCAACTACTACTCTTACGAACCTATCAGGGAAAAATGATTTAATAATCGAGAAGACATTTCCAGCTATACCATAGCTGGAGATGTTGTGAAGTAAACCTTTATGCCATACTCTATCAAAGGCCTTAGATATGCCGAGCAATTGCCCTAGAAAGGTTGCCTCTGTCCAGCGATTCACTAAATCTATGAGATATAACTGTAAGCACATCTGCTATAGATCTAGCAGAACGGAAACCATATTGTGTGTCACTAAGAAGTTTATTTTTGCTGAGATGGTTGATTACTTCTCTATTTAACACAGATTCCAGCAACTTACTCATGACGCACACGAGACTTATTGGCCTGTACTGAGAGGGAGATGAGCAATCACCTGAATTCTTAAATACAGGGCATACTGATGAGATTTTCCAGGGTGATGGGAAGCAATTTTCCTTAAGACAATGTTTAAACAGTTTTGTAAGTATGGGTGCTAGTTCTGGTTGAAGTTTGTTTTAGCACTATAACTGGAATACCGTCAAGGCCGGTTGCTTTACTGGAATGAAGGTTTTTGATTAGCTTGGCAACATCACGAACAGATATTTATATATCACATAGTGTGTTTTCTGATACAGGAGGAAATATTGGGGGTTGGCGGCCTTGGTCGCAAAAGGTAGAATTAGCTGCAAAGTTCTTGGCAAAGAGTTTGGCTTTGTCTGATGCTGACGAGATGACCTCAGGTCCATTGATGATAGTTGGGATAGAGCACACGCTTCTGTTCAGGATTATATTTACTATTTGCCAAAACTGGTGGGAACCAAGCTGCTGCTCAGCTACTTTGGACTTGACGGACTGAGCATACAACTCTCTTGCATTCTTTATTACTTTCTTACAATGGTTGCTGGCATTCCTGAAAACGTCTTTAGTCTCAATACATCTATTACGTTGGAAGCAATAGAAAAAGTGATTTCTATGCGCAATAGCAGCAGCACATTCTGAAGAGAACCATGGCTGGCCGTTAGGTTTTAGCTGGAAGTTTTTCAAGTGTATGAAACGATCTATACCTGCAATTAACCATTCTGTCAGGTCTGATACTATAGAGGACACATCCTTTTTAAACATGGAACGCACAGGTAGATCTGATGTAAATGTACGGAAACTATCCCAGTCAGCCATAGTGTATCGATATACTGTACGGTGGAGAGGTACATCTGAGGACTTTTTTTGTAATGTTTTTCACATTTGGGGTGAAAAATGTGTTTTCAAGCACTTTTTTTAAAAAAATTATATTCATCTCAAGCAAGACAAATTGCCATTAGGGGCAATAAGAGGCTCCTATTAGGAATCATGCCGAGACATCTAAGTGGGGAGTTGAGTAGCGAGATGTCGGTTTGCATTACATTTAAGTTTCTGCATGTTAGTAGTCAAGGAAGCAAGGCGGGGGATTTAGTCAACAAACAATTAAGGTAAAAAAAAAAAAAAATCAAATATACTGGGTGTTCAAAAAATCACTGAAGAGTTTTGAACTTAAATACATTCTTGATTTTTAATAAACAGTCCAACTTGGGAGTGGTAGTCCCTGCCGCACTTGGTGCAGATAAAGGTGGATGGCTGCTGATGCCGCTGCTTCCGCTTGACTTTCTTCATTGCAATTAATTCCTTACATGCAGCTTCTGCATTGAACGTGCCCTGTCATACTGTCAATCGCTAAACAGGATGATTGTCAGCCAGGCTTTCCCATACCTGGAGAGTGATGTCGCATTGCTCCATGCAAATCAAAATCTAAGAAGCATAGTTTGGGACGCCCTTCATTTCTACTGCCTTAGGTTTGTGTTCCCCATCCGTCCTCCTGACGTGTCCCAACCATTGCAGCTATCTTTCGAAGAGTATTGCGTGCATGCTGTACATGGTTACTTGTCCACATACCTAGTATTTATATTAGTGACCTGGCAAGACCACAGGGGAGACAACCAAGCAAAAAAAAAAAAAAAATCCGAAGTAAAATTCATCCCAAAGCAACAAAACTAAAGCTGGCTTGCCAGGACACTATATTCACAAATGTAGACAAATTTTGGCATGTCTAATTGGTTGGAAAATATAGGTTCTTTTTTACCTATTGTCATAAAATTTTAACCATCGAATAGTATTATGATTTTCAAAAAGCCTGCAAATTTTCATCTAGTTTCGTCTTACAGAACCAAAAATATAACCTTTTTAACATTCAACTAGCGAGGGGTACCCGGCGTTGTCCGGGTGTTTGGAGGTGTGTGTTGAAACTCCGGGGGTGGGGGATTAAAAGAAAAAGTATGTATGAGGATCGAACCCGAACAGTTGAGGCAAAGTTGTAAATTAAAGTGAAAAAAAAACCAAAAAAACATGCGACGTTAACCATTGCCCCATCGCGAGATGCTAACGGAAACACGTTTGAATTTATTTAATTACTTGGATTTGGCAGGTGCCCGTTTTAATGAGTTAATGAGGTCAAGTGTGACTGCGGGATAGTATTCATTTACTGCTGAACGCTTTTTTTTTCCCCCCAAGATGTTATAGGAAAAAGACTAACCCACATGCGGCGAGTGACAAATGTTGAATATTTATCTTCCCGAAATCGACCAAATTAAATAGACAGGCGAGCTTCATTGTTAACTGAGATATTACGATTTATATGTGATATAAAAAGTTTTTAAAAGTTTTTAAAAGTTGTGAAGCGACTGACTGCTTCTCTGAAAAAAGCCTTTTGTAGACATATAGAAAAAGCGAACACACATATATACATACATACATTTTCGCTTTTATATTTATAGATTTGGCTAATATAAATAAATATATAAATAAAAAAATGAAAGTATATGATGAGCTACGATGTTCACTCTTTCGCTGCCGGAAATTCAAGTGCCCCGAGACGTTTTCTGCGCAAGCGGCTAGAGGCGCCCTTTTTCTTTTTACTGAATTGCTCTGGAGGTTCAATGTTTTGATTTTTTTTTGACCAATCAGAGAGTTTTCCGGGCTGTCGGAAATTATGTGTCTGGGAGCCGGTGAAAATCTTTAAAACCCTCTGTATTTTCCAAAAAAAGGCAGTTAACAAAAATTCAGAGATAGTGTTGAAAGATATATATATCACTACTGTCTGCAGCTCAAAACTAACGCGACAACACTGTGAACGTAGCAGGCGAGTCGGCTGATAAAACAATGTGGGCGAACACACAGACACAGTAACTAACTTTTGTATTCCCCCTTTTATTATCGCATGCTCATTTTTAATTAATTTTATGTAAATAATTATTTTAAAACTTCCTTAATCTCAACTAATTCCCCCCTTTTGTTCACTCATAAATGAACTATTATTTTCATTGAAATATTTCCTAGAAAGTAATAAATCTTTTTTTATAAATTGAGAGTTAACTGTATTTGTTTTGTTGATATATTTTCTACGAAAGAACATCGTAAATTCGACTCTCTGTCTTGCTCTCTTTACTTTTCCCCACAATAATAGTAAAATTAATTAATAAATAATAAACAAATGTAAGAAACATTGGAAAAGGCCAAAACTGGCGACCCACCGACGTGATTATTTTGAACACGCAAACATTTCTATAAAAAAAAAAAACAAAAAAAAAGGCTATCTTCTGATGCTTCAAGTAACCAATCTTTTGATGTGAATTTCAATGAAACTAAACAAAATGAAAACCCAAGAAATAATTTCACTACAAATTCACCATGGACCAACAAACAAACAAAAAAACTGCCTTCTAATACTTCAAATAACCAACTTTTGATGTGAATTTCAACAAAAGTAAATAAAAAAACTCAAGAAACAATTTCACCAAGGTCGCGAAAAACTATGGAAATTCAACAAAAATAAAAAAAAATTTTGTATGAAAACGATAAAACAAATCCTTCTGAATATAAAAATCTACTTTTCAAAAAAAAAAAAAAAAAAATTTTTAACATAAAAACCTATCTTCATAACAAAATTATAAAAGACAACATACAGCAAAAGTGTGAATAACAAAAGGGAAAACTAAAATGGCAGAAAACGAAGTCGACATGGCAGCAGAACAAGATAAACCAGTGCAGTCAATTGCGATGAAAACTCCGGCATTTATTGATTCAAATGTACTAGCTTGGTTTTCAATAATGGAAGCCCAGTTCAGTATTATGAACATTAAGCAACCAAGACAAAAATTTTATCATATTCTCGCGTCACTACCAACGGATATAGTTGGAAAATTACAAAACAGCATACTGGAATCAAAAGACTTTGATAAGTTAAAAGATGCTGTGATTAATCAGTATGAAAAATCAAAGCCTGAAATGCTGGACAAACTAATGTCATCTTCAATCATGACAGGACGTCCTTCGATTTATTTGAACGAACTCATGTCGTTAGCAGGTAGAATTGGTGTTGGAGAAGACATTGTCCGACATAAGTTCATCCAAGCCCTACCTCATTCGATCAAACCCGTGGTAGCAGCACAAATTGATCTCGATCTGGAAAGACTTGGTAAAATGTCCGATGACCTGCTGTTATATTTTAATAGACAGGAAGCCACGCATATACAACAGATATCATGGAACCAAAACCATCGTAACCAGAGTGATGACGGATCTCAAAGAAAAAGTAATCCGTCACAAAAATCATATAATTGTCCAAATGGAGTTCGTCCTTTTAACAAGGATCAGAGACCCAAAATCTGCCGTTCACATCTATATTTTGCCGAACGTGCAAAATATTGCAAACCATGGTGTAAATGGCCAGACAAACGGAATGTGCAAATGCAACCCAGTTCTCGTCCTGCCTCCCCTGCTTTTAGTAAAACATCGGAAAACTAACCCGGCGAAGCGTGATAGCTTCCACATCTTCGCCGCTTCTTGAAGTAGCCGCACGGTTAGGAGCTATAAAATTGAATTTTGTTGTGGATACGGGAGCTGCAATATCTGTAATCCCAAGAAAATATATAAGCGGTATAGTTATATACCCAACAAACATCTCAATTGTGTCAGCTAACGGTCAGAACATTGAATGTTCCGGTCAAGCAGTATTAAACCTGGCACTTCATAACTTGAGGCGTGATTTCACTTGGACCTTTCTCATTGCAGAAACTACCAGACCTCTCCTAGGTTATGATTTTCTGAATCATTTTGGATTAATAGTTGATTGCACAAATAACAAATTGATTGATCAAACAACCAAAAGATATTCAAACGCACAGCCATCACCAATACTTATGAACATTGCTTTATGCTCGGATAACGTTGCCGACACAACAGTTCACACAATTTCGCAAAAATATCCCAACTTAATTTCTCCACATCGCGATTCCAATGCAACAAAACCTAAAGTGTTTCATAGAATTGAAACTGGCAGTAACCCTCCATCTTTCTCTAAAACGAGGCAGTTATCAGCCCAGAAATACAACATAGCAAAAGAGGAATTCAGGAAACTCCAGAATGCCGGAATTATATCCCCCTCTAAATCAGAGTGGAGTTCGGCCTTGCACATGGTGAATAAATCTGATGGGACTTATAGACCTGTAGGTGACTACAGGTTACTAAACACTATAACAAAACCAGATCGATACCAAGTGCCAAACATAAATTCCTTGTCATCAAAACTGCACGGTAAGAAAGTTTTTTCAAAAATTGATTTATCTTCTGCTTATCACCAAGTACCAGTCCATCCGGATGATGTATGCAAAACAGCCATCACAACACCCTTCGGTTTATATGAGTACAATTACATGCCTTTCGGTTTGCGGAACGCATCTAGTACTTTCCAAAGGATGATGGACAATATTTTCCGCGACATCGATTGTATTTTTATATACATCGATGATATTCTTATTTTCTCAAATAGTGAAGAAGAGCATTCCAAACACCTCGATACTGTTTTACAGAAACTCAGTGAGTACGACCTTAAAATTTCCCTTTCTAAATGTATTTTCAATGTTTTTCAACTTGAATTTTTGGGATTTCACATATCTGTTGATGGTCTTAAGCCAAGTGACAAGAAAATCCGCGAATTAAATGAATTTCCTCAACCAAACGATTCAAAATCACTGCGTCGATTCCTTGGCATGGCAAATTTTTACAGAAAATTAGTTCCAAATTTCAGTGAAATCAGTTTACCACTCACCGAGTGTATTCGGTTGAATCAAAAATCTAAGAAAATAGATTTTACAAAGGAGGAAGTTGAATCCTTTGAAAGGATAAAAACAAGTTTATCAGGTGTAACCGCTCTACCTTATCCCGATTCAAAAGCTACTAATTATCAGCTTGTTACGGACAGTTCCAGTTACGCTGTTGGAGCAGCACTTCATCAAATGATTGACAATCAACCAATTCCTATTGGATTCTTTTCAAAAAAGTTATCACAAACTCAACAAAAATATTCTACCTTTGACAGAGAATTGCTAGCTGCTTATTTAGCAGTCTTGTATTTTAAACATCA
Source organism: Euprymna scolopes (assembly GCF_053919585.1). Classification (NCBI taxonomy): domain Eukaryota; kingdom Metazoa; phylum Mollusca; class Cephalopoda; order Sepiida; family Sepiolidae; genus Euprymna; species Euprymna scolopes. The sequence goes on along the minus strand of NC_136523.1, from coordinate 44,205,734 downwards.
GGTGGAAGGCAGAAACTTGTTGTTATTAACAGATCATAAACCGCTCTGCAGCGCCTTTAAAAGCCAAACACCTTTAAAATCCGATAGACAACAGCGTCACCTTTGTTTCTTGAGTGAATATGTGACTGATATTTCACACATAAAAGGTTCACAGAACATTGTAGCTGATTGCTTATCGCGACCAGCGTATGCAATCACAATTGATATTTGTGACTTACAGGAGATGGCCAATCACCAAACCACTGATGAAGAAACAAAAACTCTATGTGATCAACTGAAGCCGTATCAGATTAATGAACATAATACAATCCTATGTGACGTGTCTTTACCTTTTCCACGACCTTTTGTCACACAAAAGCTCCGGAAATCTGTTTTTGACAGTTTACACAACTTGTCACACCCTGGAATTGCTGCTTCAACTAAAATGATAACTTCCAGATATTTTTGGCCCAAAATGGCCAAGTCAATAAAGGAATGGTGCAAGGAATGTCAGCATTGCCAACAAGCAAAGATAAACAAACACACAAAAAGTGACGTGCATCCATTTGAATTGCCATCCAGCAGATTTCAAACTGTACACATTGACATTGTTGGCCCTCTACCACCAGTCAAGAGCAAAACAGACCCGTATTTCTCTCCCTATCGTTATTTATTAACATGCATCGATAGAAATACGAGATGGGTAGAGGCTTGTCCATTGACCGAAATAACTGCAGCGTCAGTATCAACTGCTTTTGTTGATCTGTGGATATCGCGATTTGGTGTGTCCCTCCATGTCATTACAGACAGAGGTAGCCAATTCGAGTCTGAGCTGTTCTCAGAACTGTCAAAAATTATAGGGTTTCACAGGCTGAGAACGACTTCGTACCATCCCCAAGCGAACGGAATGATTGAGCGAGCACACAGAACATTAAAGACAGCAATTATTGCCAGAAGAGAATCTTGGTTGTCTGCTCTTCCTATAGTTCTTCTAGGTATCAGGATTACACCCAACGATTCCAATTATTCACCATTTACTGCAGTTACGGGTGCTAATGCACAGATACCTAGATTGTTAATCGATGCGTACGAGGATGCAAACATTGATATAACAGATGCTCACATAAAAGCTCTAGCTGAGGAGATGCGGAAATTTGACACAGACGGATTATCCAGTGGACACCTCCATTCTTTACCTACTGTGTACATTCCTAAGGATCTTCAAATTTGTGACAGCGTCTGGTTGAGAACAGACAGGATTCGAAAATCTATGGAAGCTCCATATACAGGTCCATTCCAAGTAGTACATCGTCATGGCAAATATTTTACTATTAAAATGTCTGATGATGTACACAGTAACGTTTCCATAGATAGATTGAAGCCTGCATATTCTTCAACAACGTCAAAAGATTTTGTTCCACCCCTTCCAGTATCTGACACTTTTGTATCTTCCTCTGATACAGAGGTTGAAAAGAAACAAACTAAATCAAAGTCCGGGAGAACCATCAGGTGGAAAAAGGACAACACATATTTTTATTATTAAAAATAAAAATGATGTAAAAATTTTCTAAACAAAAAAAAAATTTTTTTTTTTTTTTCCCAACCTACATTTACATGTAAATATACTACCAAACTTTCCTTCACAAAAAAAACCCCAAAGCTATTTATCATGAACGATGAACCTTTAAACTCCGTTTACTGGGCGGAAAGTTATATGGTGAGCTACGATGTTCACTCTTTCGCTGCTGGAAATTCAAGTGCCCCGAGACGTTTTCTGCGCAAGCGGCTAGAGGCGCCCTTTTTCTTTTTACTGAATTGCTCTGGAGGTTCAATGTTTTGATTTTTTTTTGACCAATCAGAGAGTTTTCCGGGCTGTCGGAAATTATGTGTCTGGGAGCCGGTGAAAATCTTTAAAAACCTCTGTATTTTCCAAAAAAAGGCAGTTAACAAAAATTCAGAGATAGTGTTGAAAGATATATATATCACTACTGTCTGCAGCTCAAAACTAACGCGACAACACTGTGAACGTAGCAGGCGAGTCGGCTGATAAAACAATGTGGGCGAACACACAGACACAGTAACTAACTTTTGTATTCCCTCTTTTATTATCGCATGCTCATTTTTAATTAATTTTATGTAAATAATTATTTTAAAACTTCCTTAATCTCAACTAATTCCCCCCTTTTGTTCACTCATAAATGAACTATTATTTTCATTGAAATATTTCCTAGAAAGTAATAAATCTTTTTTTATAAATTGAGAGTTAACTGTATTTGTTTTGTTGATATATTTTCTACGAAAGAACATCGTAAATTCGACTCTCTGTCTTGCTCTCTTTACTTCTTTTCCCCACAATAATAGTAAAATTAATTAATAAATAATAAACAAATGTAAGAAACATTGGAAAAGGCCAAAAGTATATAAGTAACCAATTAATTTACGATTCAACATTAGCAGAAATGAAATATTACTTATGATTATCGATTGAAATAATTTTTAATACTCAAATTTTATATTCCACAGATTAATTTATAATATAAACGGATTAAATTTTTTAATAATATTAAGTGAAAGACATTAAAACTATATTAAAATGAATTATTAGTTGAATATGGATGACTATGGGTTACAAAATGTTTATAATATGAATGTTAAGAAAAGAAAAAATGAAATTAAAGAGAATAAAAATAAATATAAGAAAAGTTAATATCTCATTAGATTTGTTCCTAGGGAAGTAACTCTGCCTCACTTTAATTCAAATAAATTTAATTATTTACAATTAAGATAAAAAGGAGTTTTCAGATAATTTTTAAACTTAACCTAAGTATTGGTTTTGAATTGTATGATAAGCTTGATTATAAGTCAACAGAATTGAATTATGTATGGTTTTCAATTCAAATCAGTTGATTAATTATAATCGTAATCATCAATTGTTTTTTTTTTAATTTTTTTTTTTTTAGTTTAGTTTTGTATATACAAACATGTATAATAGTTTATAATTTATTGATGTTATTTTCATAGGTATGTATACACAAATTAGAATTAATAAATTTACTAATTATTAAATAGAACTTTTTTGTAGAAGATTCATAAATTAATGTAGATTGTTAGTACGAATAGTTGGGTTTAATATGATAATATTCCAAATGGCGTAATGGAAAAATAAAAAAGGTATATACAGCTTCTGTTCCAATTTTCAAATTTTAATAATGTCAAATCACACTTCATTTCCTTTTGACGGATTGATAGTTGCTATTTCTTCTGATAATAGATTCGCTGATTGATATAATAATTGATTGATTTTGCGCTATGAAACAGATACTGTCAAGAATCGTATAAGTCAACTGAATTAAAGGGATAAATTATAAGATGGTCAACATCACGAATTCTGGAATATAACTTTGTTTTTATTCTCTCTCTCTCTCTCATATATATATATATATACACACACACACACCATTTTTTGGGCAATTTTATAAGTTCCAAATCTGTGACTATTGATCAGAATTTAACAAATAAAGGTTTGTTGGAAAGGTAATGACCTGAATTGTGTAATGGGTTACGTGACCTTTTCCCTTAAGGTTATGCATTAAGAGGATCATCCAGAGCTTATTTTTGGCACTTTTTTTAATATTTTATTAACCTCATTATTATTGCTAATAAAAAAAAAACATCTAAATTTCTATAAATGCTTGTAAGGATGCGGCAAGCATGTTTTTATTGAATGTTCCAAGGAATGACAAAACCTGAGATTGAACCTGTAATATTTCTGTACATTTTTATTGTCTTTATTTTTTTTTTAGAAATTAGAAGACATTTCGTATATAAAGATTTTTACACCTGGACGGGTTGTTCCATCTCCAGAGATTGTTTCACAGTAAGTTTCATTTATTTATCTTGCGCATTTATTTTTTTTTTTAATCTTGTTTTCAATGATATAGAATATATCGACAGGGGATTTCCATTCTATAGCAATAACTCGACTTTTTCTTACTCACGTTCACTCCTAACAAAGCATATCGCCACTTGGACATAAGGGGCTACTATTTCGGACCATGCCTAGGAAAGATGTTGGCTTATGTTACATTTAACCTTCTGGATATCAGTACAGTCAGGGAAGCAGGTAGCAGGAAGGAAATTCCAAATTCAAAGCTGTTTGAGAGTAGAAACTATTAAGAGTAAAAAGCTTTTTGCCATTTAGGAACCTCAACAGTGAAGGGGTGTGATTTTGTTGCCAAGCAGGTTTGTTGGGTATACGTATGGCACAAATGCAGCGAGTTCATCAGAGCACATTCCACTAAAATATTTGTAAAACAGAGATGCAACATTGCGGTGATGGAGCAGGGGTTGGAGCTTAGCTGACAAAGTGGGACTTATTAGATTGAAGACACTTTTTTGGAGCTTATCCAAGAGGGAGAGACTAGTGGTAGATGCACCATCCCAGATGTGGCAACAATACTCCATGCATGGGCGAATGGTGGCCTTGTAAAGGTACAGGATACTCTCAGAGGTGAGTAGGCTTCAAGCACGATAGAGGGAACCCACCTCATAAATTGACTTATATTTTAAAAGCAGTTTTCATTAAATATAGGAAGGGAAATATTATATATCATATTACATGTTATAAAAACTAAACAAAATAAATGTAGGTCCATAAAAAATTGCTGAAGAGTTTAAATAATTAAAAAATAGTTATATATATATATACACACACACATATATATATATATATATAATTTAAAGGAGATTAGAACAATAGTCTAAAGAGCTAAGTGTATTTTAATGTAACAGTGAAATTACTAGTTTAATTAAAATACAGGAAATAGAAAGTGCTCGTTGTAATTTAGATATATAATAAGCTCGATAGTTAAATGTCCTAGAGCTAATTCAATATTAAGTAATGCGATTTATAATTTAAAAATCAAATTTTAATTAAATTAAAAATCCGTTTCATAAGAAGGAACAACAACAAAATCAATTATCTGTACGATCGTTTCGGAAATCCGTGCTTTTTATTGTGGTATACATGAAGTTATGTAGAACAATTATATATAGTTTTTTTGGTAAGCACGGTCTCCTCATCAGCAAATTTAGAAGGATTTTTATTGAATTTAAAAGACACCATAAATAAACCTAGCATTAAAAGTAAGGCAGATGAATCTGAAAAAATTGAAATAAAAGGTTTGGATTTAAAATTTATAAGAAAATTAATATGGGTTAGAGATAGAAATGAGTAGAAAAAATATATATTTTTGAATTTACATAATAAATTTGATTTAAAAATATATAGAGATAGTTACCTTTTAGTTTTTCTCTTTTTGAAATCAGGAACTGTGTTTAAAGTAGTCATTTAGATGTTTGCTATAGCTTTTTATTTTATTGAATGATGAATTTTAAAAGGGCGACGCTCGTGCAATAAATTGTTTCCGTTAGCGTATTTTTGATTTAAACACGCTACAGTTTATATATAGAGAGAGAATATTTATTTTACAAGTTTTTAAGGGGAAATAATTGTCATGTGTTATTGACTTTATTTATTATTTGTTTTACGGGTCTAAGTGAGGTAATTGGTCTAATTTAATTTATAAAAAAAAATAAAAATAAAAATAATTGTAATCTATTTTTACTAATGAGTAATTTTTAATGATTTAAGGTGGTTTATATTTATTAAATTTAAACCAACGTTTATGATTACATGTCAGAAGCTCGTGTCTTGAATTTAATAGTTTGGTTGTACTTTTTATATCTTCATATTTTAAAATTTTTAGGGTCTCTTTTGTACATAGTGCACAAAATTTATCTCCTGGTTTATATGATTTGCAAGTCTCAATTATTTGCCATTTTAAGTTGAAAGAAATATTGCTATTTTTTAGTTGCCAAATATAGTTGGATAGAGTAGTTTGGTTTGATAGAGAGTTATTTTTAAAAGAATGTTTGTGCGTTGAAATTCTATGTTTTATTAGGCCAGATGTGGAACCAATATATATTACCTCTTGATTATTGTGATTGTTTTCCGTTAGGTCTATTGTTGGATTATTATGTGGTGGGTTGATTAGTAATTGATCGGTAGATTGATTTAAGTTGGTGTTATTATTTAATCTGGTAGTTGAGTTATGGCTGTTAATAGGTTCTTGTAGATTTGGAGTTTTTGATACTGTGCAGCTATAGATAACATTTTTAATTTTACATGAGCCTTGTAGGGGACATTTATTTTTTCTTTTACAGTTACAGTCCGATGTATTTTGTATAGTTGTATTTTGTAGTTTATTAATTTTCTTATTATTAGAGCTAATTATCAAACCAAACTACTACCAAAAAGCTCTTCTTTGTTTCTGTCATTCTGCAGAAACCCAGCAAAGGACGCGGGAAGTTTGGCATTGCGAGACACCTTCCTGCGTACCCCCTTCCCTCGTTTCTCACGTGTAGTTGCCTTCAAGCTGTCTGGATGATATCTGTCCCAAACAATGTCAATTCGAGTGCTGCTTTGCAGTTGCCTCTCTGTCCAAGGAATGAAGATTTTGTCACTGTACTCCCCAAATGTACATTTGTGTTCATGCGGCAGGATGTGTATTATGGCAGCCCCATCGAAAATCTTTGCATCGAAGTGTGATGGTGGTTCTGGCTGAATACTTGGGTCGATGCAAGCCAACAGTTCTGATTTATTTCCTGGTAGACGAAGTTTCCCATTCAGTGACAATGCTGGTGGCCATGGGTGATTTTCATGTGAGAAAAACTCCTCGAGGTTTGTGTCACGGACCTGAGTAGCAATGAAGAGTTGGCTGAATAGGTTATAATCACTCTTTATTTCCTGCAACTGAGTCACGTTTCTGCTGGGAGTACTGGTGTGTGGTCGCTTGAAAAGTGGAAGTTTATTTTTCTTGATTGTGCTGTGGATGGATTTGTCTCGTTTCACCAGCACATCACTAACATACCTTGAGTACTGCTCTTTGCCCAGTTGCTCCATTCCGTATAGTGCTTCCACAACCTGTTCATCCATACAGTCATGGGTGTCAAGAACAATGAGTTCCTTTGCTGTGTTCAAGAATGGATTCCCCATTGATTTGATAACATCACACATATTGTTGACTTGTTTGTGGAATGTTTCCTGAATGGCATGTCCTTGCTCATGACTCTGGAAAGAAGGTTCCTCAGACAGGTTATTCATCTCTTCAAATTCATCGAGAATCCTTGCCTGCTCTGGACCGGCAATCATCCATCGTTTCAAGGCAGCAGGATTCGTGGTCAGGCCAATTGCACCACCAGAATGTTTCACTTTTTCATTGTTCTGCTCGTGTGCTTGGTCTAGAGGCATGGCTGAGAATGGTCGCCTACCCTTCAGGAACACCCAGTTTTTCTTGAATTCAGCTCTGATTGATGGCGGAAGAGTCTTCATGTCTTTTATGTGTACTGGCAGCCAGCGAGAGTAGTTCATGCGATCAAGCACAAAGAACCATGGTGCCAATGCTTCCAACACTTCTACATAAAGAGCAAAATTCTTCTCCCTGTGTGACCTCACAAAGATAAGGACTAGCAGCTCCAGCTGAAGAATCCTGTCCCAGAATGCGAAGGTTGGACTGTTTTGTGTCATGTCAGTTCTCCAGTCTTCGAAGTGTATGCTGCGTTCTGGACACATTTCATGAAAGGAATCACGCTGCAACTTTGCAAGAGTCATTGCTGTCACCTGATGTGCATGTCCTGTTCTGGTTAAGTGGGCAGCCTTCAGGAAGGAGTCAGCAGTTCCAGCTGTAGCAACACGACTCTCAGTCAGTGCAATACACCAACCAGATTCTTCCAAGAGATCCCCAACCATTCTCCACAATGCCATCTCAGTATGTAAGCCTCCCAGGACAACAACATATTCAGACTCGCCAAGGGTTTCAGACCAATTCCACTGTGCATATTTGGCCAAAGCAAAGAGAGGTTGATCCACTGCAATAACAGGTATTTGCCCAGGGTTTCGCAATGTTGTTATTTTTTTCAGTACTTCCATACCATGCTTGACCATAGCCATCGATGCAGCCCTTTCGTAAAAGAGTTGCAGTAGAACACTTGTCCCGGGAATATCAGTAACTTCGCCTTCGCGTGCAGAATGATGCGAGGCCCAGGCCATGATATCACCTTTTTCTAATTTGTTCTTTTGGGCTACAGGTATCCTTTCCTCTAACCACTGATTTTCTTTGTATATTGCTTCACATAGAACAGGTTCAGGATCAGGGTCTTCCATAGCTGCAGCTTCTGTGACATTAACAGTGTCGGTGTTGCAAGCAATAGCTGGAACTATTCGATAACTATCTGGAAGGGATGGATTTCTAATGTGTGCCTGTGGTGGTATTTTGATGGGCTCTCTACTTGTCTCTTGCTTATTCTCTGCAGGAAACTGGAACACACTGATACTTGTGCCATGGAATGATCCTTCAGCTGTTTGTGATGTTGGATTGTGATCCAGATTGTCTAGTGCCCCTGCTGTGAACACACCATCAATAAGTTGCACAGGACACACCACACCTTCCTCTTGATATCGTTCACATACTGCATTTGTCAGCCAGTCTTCGACTTCTAACACTCTTTCATAGCTGACACTGATTCCGAGTTTATGGAGATGTGTCAACATTTTCTTGCTCTGGGTTTGCGTGTGAACACTCAAGCCTACATATAAGGGAAGCGGTGGTTCTTTGGATCTATGGTGGCGTGGGTTCTCTGCTACTTTGGGCTGATCTTTACAATTGAATCTAATCAGCTGGCATATGGTCAGACATTCTTGTGAATTTGTTGCGGTCTGGTCCTTGATGTTTGAACCATATAACAACATGGAGATCAAGACTTTGAGTGAATTTGGCACTGAGTCATCTTGACAGTCTGTGGTGAAACTTCCACTGAATGTACAGAATTTTGTCTTTGAAATTTCTTGCCGTATTAACTTTGCTATGTGTACCATTGAGAGAGCGTCCTTCTCAAAATCACGAGACTTCAACTCCTCCTTTATGAGCTTCTGAAGGCCTTCATTAAAGACAAGAACTGTTTGTTTGCCAACTGATTGTTCCTGACACTGATCCTTGTAATGATTCAAAAGTTTGTTTTTCAGCCGTGTCTTGTTCACCTGTTTTTCATATCCCAAGGCTGCAAAGCGAGCTACACACATTTTGTGCAGATCTACTAATGGAAATATGTACTCCCCGTCTTCAACATTCGCTTCAATATAAGATATCATTTCTACAAATACCCTTGAGTCTGTCATTGATTGATCAGTTGTATCCGATAATGTAGCCATGGATCGCTTGTAACTTCTGTATCGAACACGGAATGCATCCATACATTGTTTGTGATACTTTGCTTCAATAGCAACAAGATCCCCATCTGCAATAGTAGCTAACAAGTCAGTATCTTGTAGTTCTGTTGCTTGCTCACGCAGTGTTTTGTCTAGTTCTAAAGTTTCACATTTGTGAAGTATACCATCTGACTTCTTGCAAAATATACACATGTTGCAACCCATTACTTCATCACTTCGAGATACACGTTTGGATTTTCTTTGTCCAATACTAACATCATCGCCAGAGTGGTCAACAATTCTCTTTCTAGCATTTCTCTCTTGTGCCCTTAACAATTTTGATTTGGCAAATAATAAATGACAGTTTTTATGCCACTTAGCACAATTCACATTGAGGTCATTGGTTGTCACATCATCACCAAAGCAAATTCTTGCAGGCAATGATTTCAGTTCTTTAAAACCATGTACATTTTTCATAAATTCTTCATATGCTTGTGAACCTTTGCCATCCTGCTGTGTTGCAGGACACTTTAATGCCCCATCTCCTGTACCGCATATGATGCACTTTGACCAATCCATGTTGCATTGAAGATTGAAATGCAAGCTCTCCACTACTGACTTGCCTTGCTGACTTCAGTTCTCAACCAGGAAGCACTCTGAAACATAAAAATACATATTATTACAAATCATGTTACCAACTATACTACTTGAAGCAAGATAAAACTAAAATGACACCTGAAATTACAGTACTACCACATTTTGACCTTTAACCTTCGCCTGACCTTGACCTTGACCTTTAAAATCGGGTACCCCCCTTCAAAAATGTTTGTATTAACCCAAAGTATAGATGTACCAACTTTGGTGCTTTGGGCCAGCATGTAACGATTTGGTCATATTTTGGCCATAAGCCACCCCACTATATGGCAACATTTCAAAGGCCAACAATCCAAGATCTTTCTGATTCTCACTTTTTCAAGGTCCTGGATATGACCTTAAACTATATCCAGTGGTGAGGCTCCAGCTTGCGGGCTTTGGGGAGTGTGAAGCCACCCTTTAATTGCCATTGCTCCCAGGTCCACTCTAACCCGGAGTGGTAGTACCTGTTAAGGTCCCAACTATGGGTTAAATAGAAACCGATTTGAAAAAAAACAAATATATTCTATTAAAAAATTTTTCTTCAAAATCTTTGGATTCGGCATTAAATAACCCGAAAAGGGTTGATATGCTGTAAAACAAAAACAACCAACCAACCACTCTTTAAACCCGGAGCATATGGTGCAGTGGTGCAAAAGGTGTCTGGTTCATTTTAATGCATCCAAAATTAAGCTTCTTTCTTTTCATCATTAATGCTCTGATCCCCACTTGGCGCCAATTGATATGAATTGCTCTTGTTTTAAAGAAGCATCCTGCTTCAACAAACTTTTGGGACTGACCTTTACTCTTGACCTGAAATGGAAAACTTGCATCAAATCAATGTTTAAAATAAAATTTGTAGTAGAATTTATCCGTGGTGCAGTGGTTAGAGTACTTGAAAAAATGAATTGTTAAAGTGACCTTCTCCTGAAGGTTGAAGGTTCAATCCTCGATGTGGGCGACCAGAAAATACAATTGCAAATTACTTAAGATCTCTATCCAGTCATGGCTGACGGAACAAGAGCACGCTTCCCCCCATGAAGTAAAGGGTTCCGCTCGAAATTCCGTCAAAATTTTCGAGTTTGACAGAAACAGTCCCAAGTTCGACAGAGGTTACATCGACCGGAATGTTGTGAAAATCACAATGAGAACAGTAGTCCGATGAATCCAAATGATATGGATTACTTCAAATCAGTTGCCAAGGTTGCTGGAAAAATAGTTGCATCATTCTATGTCTCTAGAAGGTATCTCACCCTTGGTGCAATCTTCTACCTTTATAAAAGCTAAAAACATCATAAAATAGAATTCTGTTGTCGCTTGAAGCACCCTATCCCATCCTTACAAAGTCAGCTTCGTAATCTAGTAGTTATCAATCGTCATCTGAAAAATTTGAGATGTTGAATTGTTTTTCCCTCATCTATAAAAGCAAAAATGTGTGTGTGTGTGTGTGTGCATTTTTGTGTATATCTGCCAAAGGCTTTTTTCGCCGGGCTTCTCTCTTTCTTAAAACTTTTTATATGCTATCTAAATCATAATATCTACAACTTAAGAATGGGGATCGCAGCTATCTTTAATTTGCCCGACTTTTACGCACTATTTTCGTCTTCGTTACGCTTTTCAGTACAAAAAAAGCGAATGATGAGGCGGGGGAAACAGAAACTGGCTTGCAGCGCAAAACTAGGTCAGACATCACGTGACTTTCTCGCACCTGTCAATTTCACTTTATAAACCTTAACTTAAGACGCTTATCACTTCCTCTCCCCTCGTTGCCGAGGTGTCGGGTTTTTTTCCATTTCGTTTCCACCCTCGTGTCAAGGCTTCGGGGTTCAAGCCTACCTTCCTATTAAAAATTTTTTTTTTTCCTCTCTTTTACACCTCCAAACACCTCGCCAACGTTTTTTTTTTTTCAAACAAGGTTGTTTTGATCTACTCCCCCAACACACACACCTCCAAACACCCGGGTAACATCGGGTACCCCCGCTAGTCTTTTATAAGTTCCAAATCTCAGCAATTATTTATCAGAATTTAACAAATGAAGGCTCATTGGAAAGGTAATAACCTGAATTGTATAGTAACAATTTTACCTTAAGGTCGCACATTAAGGGGATCATCCATCATCCAGAGCCTATTTTTGGCACTTTTTTACAGCCATAAAATCTTTGAATCATAGTCACTTCTTTTCCTAGTTTTGCACATAAATTACAAAATAATCTAGTAGGTGATGCCCTTTTCTCCTCTCTGCAGCCTTATATAATATATTGAAGAGCAGATAACTCTGTATACTCAAGATGTTTGTATAAGAAATATTCAAGAGCAGATAACTCTGCATACTCAATGTTTGTATCAGGAGATTTGTAAATATTCAAGAGTAGATAACTCTGAATATTTTAGCTAGTCAAACACATAAATGTATTTAAAAAAAAATTTTTTTTATCCCATAATAAATAGCTGTACACGCCAAAAGCTTTCCGGAAGGCAGTGAAGCTATTTTAGTTTATAATTTTTATTTGTTTGCACATTTTTAAATTAAAGGTAGACAACTCGTATTATATTCAATTTAAAATGAGTTATCCAGTTTTGTTTATTATTTTTAAAGATTATTTGTTTTATAATGAGTGACTTTTAGTTGTGGTAAGTGATCACTTATTAAAAACAACTTTTTTTAGTGTAAGTATTTTTATGCAAGTGTATTTTTTTTTTTTTTTAAGTAAGTATACTTTTTTAAATGTAAGGGTAAATTTTTTTTATGCAAGTGTATTTTTTTATGTAAGTATACATTTTTAAGTATAAGTGTAATTTTTTTTTAAATGTAAATTTTTTTAAATGTGTAATTTTTTTTTTTTTTTTAAATCTAAGTAATTCTTTTTTCTAATGTCCTTAAAGACAACAGACAATTGTTTTATTAAAAAAAAAAAAGGCCTTTTAATAAAATAGTATTATGTTGAATATCCATGGCATAATTATGCTGACACACTAGTGTACACCGATTCTCATCAGATCATCAAAGTTAAGAAACATCAAGCCTGGTCTGTACCATATGGGTAACTGTTTAAGAATACCAGACGCTGTATGTAGGAGGATATTGACACCTCCCTGCACAAACTGCAAAAAACTAACATCATCATCTCCCCTGATTGGTATATACATGAAACTGGGAACCGCTTGTGAATTTGATATTCCCTTGTGACTTCCTCCTTTGTAGGAAGCCAGTTCAATTCACCTAGTGTGAGTGCTGCTGGCTTAAAAGGTTAATGTTGAATTTTTGCTTTTACTATGTATGACGAATTAAGGCGTGAGAAATAGCACCTGTTGATTCTCAAGTTGGAAAAGACGAACCTGCAGAAAGAAGGTCAAAGGTTAAGCCTACAGAAACCTTGCGAAAATAACTGATATGAGAATTATAATTCAAACGATGCAAATTATTAATCCTCATCTGAAAAATTTGAGATGTTGAATTGTTTTTTTTCCTCTATATATAAAAGGCAAGATGTGTGTTAGTGTGTGCACGTTTTGTATGTCCGGCAAAGGCTTGGGGGGGGGGCACTTGGGGTGGTCACTGTTTCTTAGAACTTTTTTATATACTACCTAGATTATAATATCTCTGATTTACGAAAGGAGGTTGTGTGTATCGTTTATTTGGGTGACTTTTACACGCTATTTTCGATATTTTTTACTCAATACGTGTTTGTTTGACTTTTCAGTATAAAAGCGAAACTGAATCCGTAGCAAAGGCATGTTTATCTGGCACTCGTGCCGGGACGTTCAGAAAAGCAATCAGCTTTGATCAATGCAGACAATTGCTATTCATTTGGACACTCCCCTTTTTATGGGGAACTGGTTTTCCCTAACGTCTTGGGGAAACTGGCTTGCAGCCAAAATTAAGTGCATGGTTTCATTCCCCTATGGCGTGATGTTTGACCTCATTAGAATTACACACCTGTCATTTAATTTCAACTATTCTCAATTCCGCTGTCATCGTAGCGTTGAGGTAAGTTATCAGGCTATTCACCTCAAGATTTTGGGTTCAAGCCTACCCCCCTACCAAAAATTTTTTTACACCTACAAACACCCAGGTAACGCCGGGCACCCCTGCTAGTCTTCATAAGTTCCAAATCTCAGCAACTATTGATATACAGCACAATCACAGTGACGTGCAAGTTCTCACCAGATCACCAAAGTTAAGCAACGTCGAACCTGGCCAGTACCAGATGATGACTATTTTGGAAGGTAAGACGCTGTATGTACTGTAAATACCAAGTTGGGAAACTGGTGCGGTCTATCCTTCTCGGGGGTAGATGGGACTCTCTTAAGCCGTGATAGGCAACCCATCTAGTGATGGCGTCACGATAAAAAAATACCCTTGATAACCCTAGCGAAGCATCAAGTATTCAGCTACAAACAAGATTCGAATTACACTAAAAACTCGTGTAGTGACTTCAATCTCGTCTGTGGTCGCATGTTACGTTTTACAGTGACTATTGATCAGAATTTAACAAATGAAGGCTCATTGGAAAGCTAATGACCTGAATTGTGTAGTGGGCTATGTGACCTTTTCCCTTAAGGTTGCACATTAAGGGGATCATCCAGAGCCTATTTGTGGCACTTTTTTGCAGAGTCACTTGTTTTCCTAGTTTTGCATATAAATTACAAAATATCTGATATTGCCTCAAAACCTCTGTTCACCATGATTTATCTCTCTGTTGTCTTCTCTTTTCATTCTGGCCATGTTGCTATTGACAATTGCCGAGGGCGAGCATTGATTCACAAGTATAGAAAATAAAACTTAAAAACACAAACTCTGACATGTAGATAATCACGTTGACACCTCAATTCTCATTAGATCACTAAAGTTAAGCAACATTGAACCTGATAAATATCAAATGGGTGACTATTTGGAAATACTAGGTACACCATATCCCCTGATGTGGATATGCAAGCAACTGGGGACGGCTTGTGAATTTGATATTCCCATAAAACTTCCTCCTTTGGAGTCAATCGGTTCAACCTATCTATAGTGAATTCCTCTATATAATACATCTTTTAAAGCAGGAAGTCGCCTGTCTCTATAAATATGTGATTAAAACTGCGAACAAATGAATTGATAATTTACTTTTTTAAATTATTTCAACATCAATTAAAAATTTTTTTTATAATTTCAGGTTTTTTTTAGCCGTTGATTCCATCGAAGATAAATTGGAGAAAGGTGAGTAAACCTTTAAGCTTTTTGCATTTTATTTTCGAAAAAAAATACAAGTGTGAATTTTTGAGATGAGGATTGGTTATTTGTTTTATTTGGATTTTTCGAACTACTGTTCTCATCTTGTGTCATTTTCACAGCATTTCGGTCAACTTCCAACCTTCTTTAGGTGTATCTTGTCAAACCCAGGAATTTTGACGGAATTTCAAATGGAACCCTTTATTTACTTGATAGTAGCATGTTCTTGTTCCATCAGCCATGATTGAATAGAGGTCCTAAGTAATTCGCTATTGTATTTTTCGGTTGCCAACACTCAGGATTGAACCTACAACCTTCATGAGAATATCACTTTCACAATTGATTATTCCAAGTACTCTAACTATTGCCTGGTGCTACCTAATCAGGCTGTCTGAAGATATTGGCTTCCTGAGATGAAACATACCTAATTGTCTTCCGTTTTCCTGCTTTCCGGCTGACTACAATATGGTTGTCTTTAAGTCTAACGTAAATAAGTTCTTGATGAGCCGTTCCATATAAGTTATCAAATTTACCAAATTTTCATTACTAATGATTACTATATTGTCCAATTTCTAATTTCTTTAACCCTTATCCTTAAGTGGCCTCTTGGCCTTGATAATGTGGTGATGTCTATGTAAAAAAAAACAAAAAAAAACAGTGATGTTTTTGTTTTTATACTTATTTTTGCAAAACTTTATTATATTCTGCAAAAACAAAAACAATAACAACCTTTTCCTCCTTTTCCTTCTTCCAATTTCTCCTTTCTATCTTCCCCACTTCCTGACTGATTTCCTAGCTTAAAATGTACCAAACATTAATACTGCAACTCTTTTCCCTCTGCCATTGCAAAACTCATTCATGTTTTGCAGGGCAGGGAACAAAAACGATAAAATCCACTATAAAGCAACCAAACAAAGCACTGCAAACTGGCGATTGAAGATACAAAAAGCTTGAAGAATAAAAACGTTCTACAAAATAACTGAATGCAACATGAATACTATTTCCGAAATAACTGGATTCGGCATTAAATAACCAGAAATGGGTTGATATGCCATAAAACAACCAAACCAAACCAAACTCTACTAATAAATATTTGAAAATATAAAGAACTTGAAGCATAAAAACTGTTCCCAAAATAACTGGATTCGGCATTAAATAACCCAAAAAGGATTGATATGCCATAAAAGAGCCAAACCAAATCTAATCACTGCTCCACGGGTTCTTGTGAACAACAGTTCTAGTACCAATTTTGGAAGCCTTAAACCTTCAAATTCCCGAGTTTGAAAAGATATACCTGAAGAAGCTCAGAGGTTACATTGAGTGAAACGTTGCGAAAAATAACACTCAAGATGAGAACGGTCGCCCGAAGAATCCAAATAATGCAAATAAATGTTTCCTCTCAACAATTATCGACAACCCCCAGTGCTGTGCACCGTGGTTTCTCTCTCTGTCGTTCTGGCCATGTTGTTATCTCTCGCACATTGGCGATTGCCGAGAGCGAGCACTGATTCACAAGCATAAAAGCATAAAATAACCTAAAACACAGACTGTGACACATAGATCCGTAGCTAGCAGTTGGGCTCTGAGTACATATGTGACGCCATCATGGAAAACGATCCTCTGAATGATAATGTCCACATTTTAGTTGCCTGTCGAAGTCATGTTTGTTAGTCGGTTGATCAATTTACCTCCTCTAGCTGCTCCGTGCCACAGCCTGCTTTCAACTGTCACAAACTTAAGACTGTCAGTAAACTGCCACAAAATTAACTCTTAATATATTGGCTTCTATTGTTTAGTCCTTTGTCCAAGTCACTGCTCCACTCTGATTAACTATCCTATCTAAAACAGTTTTTGTGTGCCTTGGTGAACCACTTCCTCTCCCTTGTCTTTCTACTACCCTTATCCAAGTTGGCCTCTGTGTGTGTGTGTGTGTGTACATGATACTGTTTGAGCTATCGTCAGATGGATAAGAAATAGTTTTTAAAAAATGAACTGACGTATAAATGTATATTTGTGCATACATAAGAGCACTTTAAGTCAACTTATACTTATCTAGTTCTAATTTTTTTATAATTTTGACTCCTTATTTATTTTTACTAGATTTTTTTCCGAATTTTTTTCCATAGGTCCAACTTCCCCTGTATATCAAGTTTCAAGTCTATAGACCAAGGATAGGCATTAGCTATCATATATATATATATATATATATACAGGGTTAAATGATAAAATTGTTGCTCTAGAAAAGACAACATGATTCCATTTCCATTTGATTTTTTTTTTTTTGTTGCAGACCATCTACTAGTTGGCCAGATGTACAAATTCCAAGAGCGATAGAAACCTATCATGTCTGAAAGTGACACAATGTTCAATAAGCGTGAGCGGAAATGTGCCATTGTACAACTCATGTTCTTTACCAATTCAAGTTATGACAACAGGGCTATTGCCAGCATCCTCGAAAATGATTGCCACAAATAACAGGGAGGAGATCTAGCTAATTTGCATATTCTTTTAAGCATTCATTTTAATTAATTCCCTAATATTTTTTTTTTTTTCGGTTTTCTTATGGGATGATCATCTTTAGTTAACTATTATGTGTAATTATATTCATGCAGGTATTCTACATAATTCATACTTGCGTAATATTTACGTAATAAGGTTATAGTAAACACAAACCTCTTTCTATATATATATATATATATGTGTATATATATTTGTTTAAACATTTTGCCTACCAAACTCCTGTCAGTATTTAGTTTATAGATATGAAACTTAATATATAGGGTATTCAAACTCCTGCAAAACTTCATATTTGGGTTTTAGCCAGGGAAAATCGGTGTGAAAATGAAAAAATGGAATTTACCAGGTGAAGATTGAACGACAGCATTACAAAGATGCATGTGTAACGTAATAGCTATTGGTTCAAGTTTTAATTTTTAGCCTTGCAGTAAATGTTTTCATAGCTCAGGCATTAATGTCAAAGGAAAAAGTAAATCGTAAGCTAAACATTTTGGTTTCGATTCTCGGTGGTAACACCATTAATTTTTTTTTTTACTTTTTAAAATCATTACTATATATTGGGTCCTATCTATCTATAAATATAAAAGCGAATATGTATGTGTGTTCGCTTTTTCTGTGTGCCTACAAAAGGCTTCTTTCAGAGAAGCGGTCGGTCGGTTCACAACTTTTTAAAACTTTTTATATCACATATAAATCGTAATATCTCACAGTTAACAACGAAGCTCGTCTGTCTATTTAATTTGGTCGATTTCGGGAAGATAAACATTCAAGATTTGTCGCTCGCCGCATGTGGGTTAGTCTTTTTCCTATAACATCTTGGGGGTGGGAAAAAAAAGCGTTCAGCAGTAAATGAATACTATCCCGCAGTCAAACTTGACCTCATTAACTCATTAAAACGGGCACCTGCTAAATCCAACTAATTGAATAAATTCAAACGTGTTTCCGTTAGCATCTCGCGGTGGGGCAATGGTTAACATCGCACGTTTTTTTTTTTTTTCACACTTTAATTTACAACTTTACCTCAACGGTTCGGGTTCGATCCTCATACACACACACACACACACACAACCGGAGTTTCCACACACACCTCCAAACACACCTGGGCAACGCCGGGTACCCCTCGCTAGTATATCTATAAAAATGAAAATGTGTGTGTGTACATTTTCCTCCCAAATAACTCAGTTTTTGGTCTACAGATTTGCAAGCTTTATAATCGTTTTTTTGCTGAAAATTTAGCTTTCAAGGGGTCAAAGTTCAAAAGATTTTACCTTTGCGGTCTCTTGTAAACTATTAAGCCAATTTTGGGTCTAAACATATTCAGACATGCAGTAAGCTTTTTAATCAGTTTTTAGGCAAAAATTTGACTGGTAAGAGGTCAAAGTTGACAGTTAACCTTTACATACTCTACCAAACTCCTCTGCCAATTTTGGGTCTAAACACTTCAAATTTTAGATGGAGGTTACTTGGACATGGGTCAAACATTTTTATTTAATTTGAGCCCAAAACAAATGTTATGGGGTCAAAATTAGGGTCAAAGTTTTTAAAAATTTGACGTCTGCGGTCTCTACTAACTTTTCTCTATAGTAGTTAAGGAAGACTATTATATAGAAAGGCATTACCGTACATATTCACACTTTTTAATAGATACATATACACATAAAGTTCTGAACAGTACATAGGGCCTGAGCAAAGCCGGGCTGAACTGCTAGTGTGTGTATGTATATATATATATATATATATATATATATATATAATAATAATAAATACAAAATCTGCATTAATCAAAATGTCATATTTAAGCGTATTTTGCGACCGGGCAATGCTGGGCGGCCTGCTATCCTTTTCAATATATAATTTCCCTTACTCTATGATTTAAAACTTTAAAAACTTATGATTTTCTATGTTTATTGTATTTAGCAAATTAGGTATAAACCATTTATAATATTTGCTGATATTTTCTCCTCTGAGGAGATGGGTAAACATCGAAAACCTATAAGTTAAGGAGATATACTTTTTTTTTTTTTACACAGTGATCACCACTTATCAAGGCCCGGAAGCCACTCAGGGATAAGGGTTATTGCAAGTACATTACGTTAGTGAGGAGATTTGATGAAGTGTTTAATTAGGGGGGGCGGTTCATTAGGAATTTATTAACATTAGACTTGAAGAAATCCAAGTTGTAGTCCGGAGGGAAGCAGGCAGACGGAACAGAGTTCCACAGGCGTGCAGTTCTAAGAAAGAAGCTTTGTTCATGAAATCCGCGTTTTGATTTAGGCGCAGATATAGAGTGGGGGAAATTTTTCAGCTAGACGGGTGTTTTTCGTGAAAGATTGGCGAGGGGGGACCAGGGATTGGAGTTCAGACGAGCACCTGCCATGAAAATAACGATAAAACAAGGATAGGCTCGCAACGTCTCTTCTGTGGGAGAGGGGTTGCAGGGTAGAGAAAAGGGCATCCCCCACTAAACCACGAAGTCTATTTTGTACTCTTATTGAAATGTATTCTTTGTCTTGCATATAGTAAAAATTCTAGAGTTGGAATTTCACGTCATAAAATTTAAATTACTAAATTTCACGTCATAAAATTTAAATTACTAAATTTCACGTCATAAAATTTAAATTACTAAATTTCACGTCATAAAATTTAAATTACTAAATTTCACGTCATAAAATTTAAATTACTAAATTATATATATATATATATATATATATATATATATATATAATCTTAATCCATTTCCTTTCTATTATTGCAGATGATGTCATTGCAGTCCATTGTACTCATGGAGTTAACAGAACAGGGTATTTTATTTGCAAGTAGGTTTGCACTTTTTTTGTTGTTTTTTTGTTATTCAATTTTCATTCTAAACAAGGCACAGTGCCACTTTGAAGTAGGGGGTTATTATTTGGGACATAAGTTGTAGAAGCATTATGAAGGGAGATGAGTAGCAAGATGTCTGGTCACATTACACTTTAACTTCTGCATGTCAGTACAGTTGGGAAAGCAGAATCCCGGAAGGAAGTTCCAAAGTCTAGCAGTTCTGAGAAAGAAACTATTGGAGTAGAAGGCTTTTTTTACACCTAGGGATCGCTATCGTGTAGGGGTGGGATTTAGCTGCTTGTCAGGGTTTTTTTTTTTTGGAGGGGTGAGGGTATTTACCTAGTTATGTTGTTTCATAAATTACTTACTATGGGAGCTGTTTCCTTGTGTGTCCAACTAAAACTTCTAAATTAGAACATATACACATTAGGTCGGTGCAAAAATGTCGTTTTTTGACGTATATATATACATATCTGATAAAAAAATAACATCTTTGCACCAACCTAATATATATAATGACTAACTGAGAAAACTTGATATTTGGAACTTGGAAAATTTTAAAACTATATATGCTCTGGAACCCAATAAAAAATGCATTCATTAAGCTTGGATTTTTTGAAAATCTATATGAAACAATTTTTTTTTTTTTTTTTTAACCCACTACGATTGGTATGTACAAACTGGGTACATTTCAAGTAAATGATTAATTATTTACTTGAAACGTACTCATCACAGAACTGGTTTTTTTCTGTGGAAAGCAAACATTTATTAAATTTGCCTGATGAGGACTTCTGGCTTTAACTGACCATTTGTCTGAAATCTTAGCATATCCAGTGTCATGACCATATAAATTTGTTTATATTAATAAAAATATATAATTTTCCATCTATTTTTTTTTTTGTCTCTTGTTAAAGATACCTGTTTGTATGCCAACAAATAATCCAACATA
Organism: Euprymna scolopes; assembly: GCF_053919585.1. Lineage (NCBI taxonomy): Eukaryota > Metazoa > Mollusca > Cephalopoda > Sepiida > Sepiolidae > Euprymna > Euprymna scolopes. The sequence continues at coordinate 44,184,356 of NC_136523.1, read as the reverse complement.
TTTTTTTTTTCTTAGGTACATGGTCGATAAATTAAAATTATCTCCAGAAGTGGCTATTGACAGTGAGTAAAAAAAAAAAAAAAAAAAAAAAATTTAATTTTTATTTAAAAAAAAAAAAAATGTTTTTTGTAATGAACAGCTCTCTTAAAGGGGTGAGCACTTTGTTTTTCTTATTAAAGCTGCAAAATTCCCTTTCTTTGAGATTGAATGCTCTTGGTGGTGTGCTATGTTAAAAAATTTTTTATATTAAATGGAAATCACTCCAGGCAAAGTATGAAGTCACTTGATATAAGGAGCTAAAAAAAAAATGCTACTTCAAGGTCAAAAACAGAATCTTATTGCATATCGTTTTTCTAAAGTGTCCTCACATCCAGATTGCATTTTTTGAAATTCAACAGCTGTAAAAATCAGGCTTTAGTAGGGTGTATTCCAATCCAGGTTGTAGCTGTTCATTAGAACCTGAAATCATAAAAATTCAAGAGTCTATGACAATTTTAAATGCATGTACAAAAAAAACTCTGGAAAATTATTGAAGGCACCTTGTGCAGTTCTTTAACACCTACAATAAACAGGACATGTGGCAGATTGCTTTACGCATGTTAGTTTTTAATTGATTACTAAATACATGATTGGTGGCAGCAATAAAACTTCGGGCGTGCATAATGCACAGATAAATGAACGTAGCTTTGCTGTATTTTTTGCCTCCTCTCCTCCCACTTCTTGCCGGCCCTGTCGGTGGGGCATTAGAATATGCCGACTGCCCCCCTGCAGAGAGTAAAAGTCCCTCAAGGGGGGTCCTCGTTATGACCTTAAACTATATCCAGTGGTGAGGCCACAGCTTGTGTGTTTTGGGGAGTGTGGAGCCACCCTTTAATTACTATTGGTCCACTCTGACCCGGAGTGGTAGTACCTGTTAGGGTCCCAACTATGGGTTAAATAGAAACCAACGTGAAAACAACAAATATATTCTATTAAAAAAAATTTTCTTCAAAATCTTAGGAATTCGGCATTAAATAACCCGAAAAGGGTTGATATGCCGTAAAACAAAAACAACCAACCAACCCACTTCTTGCCATGGTTCATATCTGACTTATGGATGCTGAAATAGTTATCTTTTCAAAATAGGATAGTATGTTAATAAAATACAAGACACTTTCTTGTAGTTTCTTTCTGGATTGGCTGTTCAGCATAATGGGTCGGATTGAATAACATTGCCGTATCATCTCTCTTGTTTCATGATAATCGTTTGACTCTGGTTTCACGAACCAACTCTCTGATTATCTTGTAGATAACATGATTGGAAACCTCTGTCGTTTTCACTTCCTGGACTCTAACTGATTGTCTTTTTAAATCTCACCCCAAATCACGTGTGAGTTTTCAATTCTCATTCGATTTTGTTCTCACGATCAGCCCTTAGCTCGCAGATGTTTGCACTCATTAAACTTTTGATGTGATCTTTCATAACTGCTGCCTGTTGACACCAGCCATCTACCTTTAGCGACCCGTTAGTTAAAAACTTGTTTTAGAAAATGTATAGAAATATGTATATATCTACTAATTAATTTCTGCTCGCTTGCTGTTGCAGGGCCCCGTTACATAACACCTCTCTACTCGTGTATTGAGCACTGTTTAAGTAAATACTGAGAATAGATAAAATATATTTAACATTTTATGTGGATACATGAAATATATATTGTTTATGGCTGCACGGACCGGCGCATTGCGTTCGACTTAAAACGCCGACTCATATTTCCAACTGAAATACCGTTAACAAATCAGCATCCAGATATTGTCATTTGGTCCATTAATTTGAAAATGTTTTTGTTGTTGAATTAACGGTTCCATTAGAGGAAAATTTAAACCGAACACACCAATGTAAGTTGGAAAGATATGAAGATCTGTGGGGAGAATGTATCAGAAATGTCTGGAAAACTTGTATTTCCTATCAAAGTGCTGAGGTTTTATTGCGAACTCAACCTCCACATATTTTAATAATCTTGGTCTTTCTCTATTAGACAAGAAAAAATACACAAAGAAAATACAAGACAAGACTCTATCTGCATCATCACGGATATGGCAATCCCACAGATTAACAATCCAACAAAGTCTGGTGGTATCGTGAGGTACTGCTGGACTAATGGTAATGATGCTTTGGCCCTGAAACCATGTCTGAACCCAAAGTAATTTGATTTAACAGACTGGGCATATAGCTATCTCCTGAAGGCGGTCACCACTTATCAAGGCCCGGAAACCACTCAGGGGTAAGGGTTATTGCAAGTACAGTACGTTAGTGTGGAGATTTAATGAAATGTTTACTTAAGAGGGCAGTTCATTAAAGACATCCAAGTTGTAGTCAGGTGGGAAGCAGGCAGACGGAACAGAGTTCCACAGGCATGCAGTTGTAAGAAAGAAGCTTTGTTCATGGAATCTACGTTTTGATTTAGGTACAGATAAAGAGTGGGGGAAATTTTTCACAGTGGATTCAGCTAGACGGGTGTTTTACGTGAAGGATTGGCGAGGGGGGACCAGAGATTGGAGTTCAGACGAGCACCTGCCATGGAAATAACGATAAAACAAAGATTGGCTCGCAACATCTCTTCTGTGGGAGAGAGGTTGCAGGGTAGAGAAAAGGGCATCCCCCACTAAGCCACGAAGTCTATTTTTTACTCTGTCAAGGCAGGATAGGCTGTGTTTAGCAGCTCCTGCCCAGAATGTGGCAGCAGTATTCTATCCTTGGACATACTTGGCTTTTATATAGATAGAGAATTGCATCAGTAGTGAGATATCTTCTGGAGCGGTAGAAGGATCCCACCATCTTTCCAGCGACCTTTAGCAACAGACTTGATGTACATGTTCCATTTCAGATCAGGAGTAAAGGACAGACCCAGAAGCTTGTCAAAACATGGGGCTTCTCCTAGACGAGAGCCATCCATTTCAATTGATGCCAGATGGGGATCAGAGCGTTGATGATGTAAAGATAGGAGTTTGGTTTTTGATGCATTAAAGGTAACCGGCCACGTCTTCCCCCACTGAACCACGCACTCGAGATCAGAGGAGAGAGAATCAGAGAGAACTTTGTCATATACAACCTTTGATGTGTTACCGTAGATAGTCGTGTCATCAGCATAGATGTCAACGAATGATTTAAGTATGTGTTTAAGGAGATCATTGATGTAGATCAGGAAGAGAGTTGGGCCCAGGATTGACCCTTGAGGGACTCCAGCATTAATACTGCAGGCCTCTGATTTTTGTCCATCGACCACTACTCTTATGAGCCTATTGGAGAGAAATGATTTAATGATTGAGAAAACATTTCCAGTGATACCGTAGCTTGATATGTCAAGAGCAATTGTCCTAGAAAGAAAGCCTTTGTCAAAAGATTCACTAATCCTGTGAGATATAACCGTTAGCACATCTGCGGTAGATCTTGCAGAGCGGAAACCATATTGTGTGTCACTAAGAAGGTTGTTCCTGCTGAGGTGGTTGACTATTTCTCTATTTAATATGGATTCTAGCAACTTACTCATAACACTCAGGAGACGTATTGGTCTGTACTGAGAGGGAGATGACTTATCACCTGAATTCTTAAATACAGGGCATACTGATGAGGTTTTCCAGGGAGTCGGAAAGCACTTCTCCTTAAGGCAACGCTTAAACAGTTTCGTAAGTATGGGAGCAAGTTCTGGTTGAAGCTTTTTTAACGCTATAATTGGGATACCGTCAGGGCCAATTGCTTTACTGGAATCAAGGTTCTTGATTAGCTTAGCGACCTCATGCACAGATATTTGTATGTTACCTAGCGTGTTGTGTGTTATAGGAGGAAATATGGGGAGTTGATGGCCTTCGTCGCATAGGGTAGAATTAGCTGCAAAGTTCTTTGCAAATAGTCTGGCCTTGTCTGATGCTGACGAGATGACCTCTGGTCCATTGATAATGGTTGGGATAGAACGCACACTTTTGTTCAGGATCCTATTTGTTATTTGCTAAAACTGGTGGGAACCAAGCCGCTGATCAGCTTTGATTTAACAGACTGGGCGTATAGCTCTCTTGCATTTTTTATTACTCTTTTACAGTGGTTGCTGGCAGTCCTGAAAGTAGCTTTAGTCTCGGTGCATCTATTACGTTGGTAGTTATGGAAAAAGTGATTTCTACGCGCGATAGCAGCAGCACATTCTGGGGAGAACCATGGCTGGCTGTAAGGTTTTTGTTGGAATTTTTTTTAGATGGTATGAATCGGTCTATGCCTACAATTAACCATTCGGTCAGATCTGATACTATAGAGGACATCCTTTTTAAACATGGAATGCAGAGGTAAATCAGATATGAATGTACGGAAGCTATCCCAGTCAGCCATAGAGTATCTGTATACAGTACGGTGGAGGGGTACGTCTGGGGACTTATTACATTTCATTTTTATTTTCTTTGATGGAAGCAATGCTGCTGTACAAGTAACAGTTATATATATATATATATATATATATATATATATATATATATATATAGTACAAAACTTGTTGAAATTCAACGACTTACATTTTTTCTTTTTTGTAACTTTTGTTTATTTCATCTTGGATTTCTTCATTACAGCCGTTTCGTTAATCGGATGGCAATTTTATGATTTTATGTGTTCATAAAAATTTCCTGTTCTCACCAACTGATCAGATGTTGTTTCTGTTAAAGTTGATTTTGTACATATAAATATTCAGAGGTAAAAGTGGTAAAAAAAAAACAGGATAAAAGTGCTCAGTATGTTAGTAGAGTTGAATGTTTTTTATTTTACAACATCAAGCATTGACTTAATCCATTACGATTGTTTCCGCAGATAGATAACTTACTTTTTGCTTCGTTTTGATTTTTACCGTGTGACGACGCAGACAGTAAATTTTCTGTCCACAAAAACAATTGTAATGGATTAAGTCAATACTTGAGGTTGTAAAAATAAAAAAATATATATAAGTGATGGGACGATTTCAATATTTTTCCCCAATTCGGTACAATTACTGATTTCTTACTAAATTCCTGGTTCCGATTCTTTATAAATCTCTTAATATTTAACTATTGAATTGTTATTTTTTTCCAATTACCGTAAAAACATGTTAAATTTACAGCTATTTTCTGAAGCATAAAATACACTTTGGGGGGGGGGGTCTATAGATTTTAGTTTTATTGGTTTTTGGAAATCAATACGACCAACCGCTGAACGCTTTGCTTTAAACGAAATTTAGAAAAGAAAAAGACAATTAAAAGAATCGTTTTTGGCATCAGAAAATGGGCTGAAATGTTTTTCTATATCAATTCCGATGCAGCTAAAAGTCCTGATTAATCATCCCAACACTAATATATAAAAGGCTATATGTCTGTCTCCATATTTTCAAACTCTATCTCTTCCGAAATTAACAGTCACAGAGCAGCATTAGGGGCCTCAAATGATTGGATTTTTTTATCTTTCTTTAGTCGGTTTTATTGCGAACTGAAACTACACGGTCTTTAATCTTGGTCTTTCTCTATCAGACAAGAAAAAATACACAAAGGAAATACAAGACAAGGCTCTATCTGCATCATCATAGATATGGCAATCCCATAGATTGACAACAATTCAACAAAGTCTGGTGGTATCATGAGGTACTGCTGGAGCGCTCTGGACTAGTGGTAATGATGCTTCGGCCCTGAAACTGTGTCTGAACCCAAAGCCTTTATCTCATGAAGGCTTTGATGGGAGAAATGCTGCTGTACAAGTAACAGTTATTATATAAAAGTTTTTACATAAGACAATTTAAAGAATCATTTTTGGCATCAGAAAATGGGCTGAAATTTTTTCAATATGAATTCCGATGCACCTAAAAAGTTTTGATCCTGATTAATCATCCCAACACTAATCTAATGTATAAAAGCGAAAATGTATGTATGTATGTTCGCTTTTTCTGTGTGTCTACAAAAGGCTTCTTTCAGAGAAGCGGTCGCTCGGTTCACAACTTTTTAAAACTTTTTATACCACATATAAATCGTAATATCTCACAGTTAACAACGAAGCTCGTCTGTCTATTTAATTTGCTCGATTTCGGGAAGATAAATATCCAATATTTGTCGCTCGCCGCATGTGGGTTAGTGTTTTTCCTAGAACATCTTGGGGGGGGGGGAGCATTCAGCAGTAAATGAAATCCCGCAGTCAAACTTGACCTCATTAACTCATTAAAACGAGCACCTGCTAAATCCAAGTGATTAAATAAATTCAAACGTGTTTCCGTGGGGCAATGGTTAACATCGCACGTTTTTTTTTTTTTTTTTTTTTTTTTTTCACAACTTTGCCTCAACGGTTCGGGTTCGATCCTCATACTTACTTTTTTTTTTTTTTTTTTTTTTTTTTTTATAACCCCCCCCACACACACACACACACAAACACACACATCTCCAAACACCCAGGCAATGCCGGGTACCCCTCGCTAATCTAATATATAAAAGGCTATATGTCTGTCTGTCTCCATATTTTCAAACTCTATCTCTTCCGAAACTAAAAGTCACAGATGATTGGATTTTTTATGGACCATTCTTTTATCCGTCTTTAGTCGGTTAAAATAGTTTTTAAAGGGGTCAATTAAATGTCAAAATTGAAACAATCGTTATACATTTTGTACATTTATCTGATGCCTGTCACGTTGGTACAGTGGTAACGTCACCATCTTTGAATGCCAGTTTTGCTTTCACTTTTGATTCTAGCTGACTTTGTTTTTATCTTGGAAATCACGACACTAAAATAATATATACGAAATCTGGATAAATTAAAACATATTTAAGCCTATTTTATGACCGAGCAAGTCCTCCCCTCCTCTCATGCTAGTATATATATATATATATATGTATGTATATTTTATATTTGTATATTTGTGTGTGTGTATATGTGTATTGGGGTGGAGAGGGCTCCCGTAAGCCGTGGTGAGGGCAACCTTTCTAGGAGAAGCAAATCTCAGATTTAAAAAACCATAAAGCGGAAGACCATTACCCGCATTAAGCTGGTCTGCAGTTTAATTTGTTGCTGGCTATCTTGCTCTTGCTTGTTGCTGGATCTCAACATTTTGAACCGAGAAAGAAACTTAGCTGTCGTACAAAGCTAAGACTCTGTAACATCATATTTGTATAGATACTCCCTCAGGCATTTGGGCTCATGGATTTTAAATGTCTGAGGGAGTGGCACTCGTCTGACAAGACGTTGCAATCATCATATTTTATTTTATAGTGGAAGTTAAACCTGGAGTCTAAAGAGTAGAGTTTATTTTAATCGATCTATATATATATAAAAGGCAAAATATGCGTGACTATTTTGTGTATGTCTCACAAAGGCTTCTTTCGCACACGCTCTCGGGTTCGTTACGATCGCTTACAACTGTTTATATAGGTTCTATATAATAATATCTAGGATTTAGGAAAGCGTGTAGCGTATAGATTTATTTACGTCGATTTTTACAAAATTATTGCTATTTTGGCTTCTCGCGTGTTGATTGGGCTTTTTAGTATAAATAAAGTGAAACTAAACTCAAACGGACGTATTCTCAGCATTGCGCCAGGAAAAACGTCCAGAAGCAATCAGCTTTAATCAATCTTGTATATCAGACAGTTGCTATTCAATCTGGACAATTGGGAGCTGCTTTCCCCTCCCCAACATCTGTTGGGGGAAAAAACAGTCAAATTTGGGTAAACAAACCCAAACGCTGCGTGACTTCTATTTGACCTTCTTAATTAGGTTAAATGGAAGCAGCAGAGTTAACTTTTATTGTGCACGCCTGTTTTTATAGTTAAATAAATAAATTCAAGCCTGTCTACGTTGTATGCCGCGGTGGCCCAATGGTTTACGTCGCACTTTTTTTTTTTTCACACATTAATTTCAAATTCAAGGGTACGGGTTCGATCCTCATACTCACCTACCAAAACATTTTTTTTATTATTTAAATTTATTTGATTTACCTCAAGACACCCGGGCATCGTCAGGTACCCCCCTGCTAGTATATATAAAAGTGAAAATGTGTGTGTATTTCCCTACGAAATAACTCTGCCAATTTTCGGTCTAGAGACTCGAGATTTGACATAAGGAGTATTGAGATTTGGGAAAATCTTTTTAATCAGTTTTTGGCTAGAAATTTGGCTTTCAAGGGGTCAGAGTTCAACGATTTGACCTTTGAAAATTCTATCTATTTTGGGTCCAAACACTTGAAATTTTAAATGTAGGTAACTTGAACATGGGTAAAATTTTGTATTTTGATTTGAGACCAAAATAATAAATGTTAAGGGGTCAAAATTGGTGTCAAAGTAAAAAAAAAAATTGACCTTTGCAGTCTCTACGAAATTACTCAGACAAATTTTCGTCTAAACATTTAAAATCTTGCATATAGTGTATTCACAGGTAGGGCAAGTTATGAACAGTACATAGGGCTCAAGCAAAGCCAGGCTGAACTGCTAGTATATTAATAAATGTATCAATATTTTTAAAAGAACAGTGCTCATAGTACTGTAGATATATAAGTTCAATGTATATGTATCCTAGAGCTATATTAATATTGAGTAAAAATAAGTTTCAAAAGGAAAAACAAACAAAATTAGTGGTTGATTTTGTTTGTTTTTCTTTTTGAAATTGATTTACAATTCACAATTGTTTATCTTTTTGGTCTCTTTCTCTTTTATATATATACTAGCGAGGGGTATCTGGCGTTGCCCGGGTGTTTGGAGGTGTGGGGGGGGGGGTAAAAAAAAAAGTAAGTATGAGGATCGAACCCGAACCGTTGAGGCAAAGTTGTAAATTAAAGTGTGTGAAAAAAAAATTTAAAAAGTGCGACTTTAACCATTGCTCCACCGCGAAATGCTAACGGAAGCACGTTTCAATTTATTTAATTAGTTGGATTTAGCAGGTGCTCGTTTTAATGAGTTAATGAGGTCAGGTTTGACTGCGGGATAGTATTTACTGCTGAACGCTTTTTTTTTTTCCCCCCAAAGATTTTATAGAAAAAAGACTAACCCACATGCGGCGAGCGACAAATATTGAATATTTATCTTCCCGAAATCGAGAAAATTAAATAGACAGGCGAACTTCGTTGTTAACTGTGAGATATTACGATTTTTATGTGATATAAAAAGTTTTAAAAAGTTGTGAACCGACCGACCGCTTCTCTGAAAGAAGCCTTTTGTAGACACAGCAAAAGCGAGCACACACACACACACACACACACACACACACACACACATACATTTTCGCTTTTATATTTATAGATATATATATCATCATGTGCTGTCCTTTGTGTCCGAAGACGACTTCCTGTGAACCATCATTCTCCACTTGTCACGGTCGTGACTGAAGGTTTACCAGCTTCCAGTAGGGATCAACCTGTCCTTTAGATTTCGTTTGACGGTGTCACAAAACATGAGCTTAGGTCTGCCTCGTACCCCATCCTCCAATTGTGAAAACAGTATCTGTTTTGGTAGTCGGAGTTCACCATTCTGTTTACGTGCCCGGCTCATCTCAGGTTTTTCCGGATGAGCAGGTCATACATGCTTGGGAGGTTGACTTGTGATAGGATCTCCCTGTTGCTGACAGTCATACCACTTGACATTTAAAATCTGCCAAAATCATACCACTTGACATTTAAAATCTGCCAAAATCATACCACTTGACATTTAAAATCTGCCAAAATCATACCACTTGACATTTAAAATCTGCCAAAATCATACCACTTGACATTTAAAATCTGCCAAAATCATACCACTTGACATTTAAAATCATATAGATGTTGAGCTTACAGACTACCAGTTTGTACACTGGCCAAGTTTCTGCACTGTATAAGAGTGATGAGAAGACAATGGCGCGATACACCAAGCATTTAGTATATATATTTATATATATATACATATATATATATAAAGCTGAATGTCTGTCTGTGTGTGTGTCTGGTCACGCATAGGCTCCTATATGGTTGACTATTTTAAAAAACTGATTACATATAATGATAGACGAGGTATCAAGACACAGGAATGGGTATGTTTGATCTGGCAGAACGGTGGTTCATTAAAATTGTGGGGTCTGCGTTCGCGCCTGGTCCACAAAGTATGGAAATAAAAAATTTAAAAATGAAAAATAAAAAAACGTTTACAAGTGTTTTTGATATAGATGTACATAAGAATACTTTGATAAGTATGTTTTAACTTAAATAGGGATGGTATAATAAAATTGTGGGGTCTGCGTTTGCACCTGGCCTCCATAGAATGGAAATAGGCACAAACTTTAATAAAGACTTTTCATATCTATCTACGTAAGTATACTTTGATAATTATGTTTCAGTTTGAAGAAATATGGTATAATAAAATTATGGGGTGTTCGTTCGCACCTGACCTCCATAGAATGGAAATATGTGACAAAGTTTAACAAGGTTTTTTAATATAGATCCACAGAATATTGTGATAAGTGTTTCAGTGTGAACAGGTATGGTATAATAAATTATGGGGTTTATCTATTTTATTTTTACTTTCATCATATTTTGCTTTGGTTTTGATACCCTCCAAATTCGAAGCTATCTCTTTACAACCCTTCCTTTTCATAACCTATCATACTTTCATAAATCAAAGTTCATTTTCTGTAGGCTGTTTTTGAACCCAGTCAACGACGGGTACTTTTGATAGTATATATATAAATGTATGATCAAAAAGATTTAACGAATATGGATAGATTCTTTATATAGGTACTTGTCAGAATATATAAAACTCAAAATTTGAGGGTTGAGCATAACATAAAAAGAAATTTAAGACATAATGAAATAATATGTAGGTATATATGAATTGCTCCTAGGCATTTTGAAGTATCTCGACTATTATATAGAAGGAACTTTTTTTGTGTTTGTTCCCTGTGGACTCAAACGGTTTGGCTAATTTTTTTATTTTTTTTCACAAAGTTACTGGATGTGTCTGGAAGTGTTCTTACATAGGTTGTGTATCAAATTACATCTCATAAGTATCGATAATAAAAAAAAAATATTCAATTCAAGAAGGAAGTCCGATTTTTACCAAAGTTAACACTTTTATACAACCTAACATCACAAATGCATTTGAGCAGTTTTATCACCGCACAAGCAGAAAAAAACCTATAGAAAAGCCTATAAAATTAACATTAGATTCTTTTAGGAGACAGGGGCACGTTAGAAATGAATGTTTCTTTTTAGAGCACAATTGAACTATGATACTTGACAATTTGTATTTTAAACTTAAATTCAAGCCATTATATGAAAATAATTTTATAAAATCAACAGTAGATTCTCTACAGTTCTATGTACACTGCATGGGAAAAATATCCAGTACACTGCAGGAATGGGGTCCCTAACTAGGCAATTAATCGATTTGATTAAAAAATGGGCGATTTTTATAACAATAAAAGTATGGGAGGGTGAAAAATTTGTTGATCTTCATTCAATCCCGGGCAACATCGAGTCTCCCTCCTAGTTTATATATATATATATATATATACATGTATATATATTATTTATATATAAAAGGCACTTTCTCTGCGTGTGTATGTATGAGAGCTCATTTCCTACGGACTCCAAAACAGTTCAGCTGATTTTTCTCTAGATTTCACACAAATGTACTTTATTTGTCTGGGAGTGTTTGTAAATATGTTTTGTATCAGAATGCACCCAATAAGTATCAAATCGAAAAAAGTTTGATTAAAAGAAAAAACAGTCTGATTTTGTGCAAAGCTAACACCTTATACAGCCTAACATCACAAGTGCATTTGGCAAGTTTTATCATCACACAAGCAGAAGGGCACAGCGTATAAAATCAACAGTAGGTTCTTTGATATGACGGATGCATGGATGTTTCTGTTTGATACTCGACTTTTGCATTTTAAACTTTAATTCAAGCCATTACATAAGAATAATTTTATGTAATCAACAGTAGGTTCTCTACAGTGCAATGTAGATTACAAATATATTGTGGACTACGTCCTCTTGTTGCATTGCAATGGGTCACCGACTAGAGCAGACAATCAACTGATTTTATTAAAAAATGTGCGATTTCAACGATTTCGATGATAATAAAAGTATTGGAAGTGTGGAATATTCATTGATCCTCATTCAATCACAGGCAACACCAGATTTCTCTACTATTATGTGCATAAATATATATACATATATATATATATATATAATTATCCATAGTTATGTTTCGGCATTTATGACTCGTCAGTGTGGCTCAACCTAGCAAGATTTGAAACTAGAACCCTAGAGTCTGAAGTCTGAAGCTCTACCATTGAGCAATTCTTGCTAGTGCTGGAATGTATCATTGTTTGTGATGCTTTTTCAACGAATTCAATTATTTATACAAAAAAAAATGCTTTTCATTCACGAATGTAAAAAATATCACGCATATTTCTGATTGGATTTCTGTTTTTTTTTAATATTTTCAGAGTTTAATACAGCTCGTGGTCATAATATAGAAAGGGAACTTTATTTAGAAAATTTAAAAGGGTAAGTTTGTTTTTTTTTTAATTTGACCTTTTATTTTTATTTCTTCTATGGTTTATCTTTCATTTTTTCTTGTTTGGTCTTTTTTTTTCTTTTCCTTTTTTTTTTGTCTTTTTTCTTTTCCTTTTTTTGTCTTTTTTCTTTTCCTTTTTTTTGTCTTTTTTCTTTTCCTTTTTTTGTCTTTTTTCTTTTCCTTTTTTTTGTCTTTTTCTTTTCCTTTTTTTTGTCTTTTTTATTTTCCTTTTTTTTGTCTTTTTTATTTTCCTTTTTTTGTCTTTTTTCTTTTCCTTTTTTTGTCTTTTTTTTTCCTATTTTGGCCTTTTTTCCTTTCCTATTTTGGCCTTTTTTCCTTTCCTATTTTGGTCTTTTTTCTTTTCCTATTTTGGTCTTTTTTCCTTTCCTATTTTGGTCATTTTTCCTTTCCTATTTTGGTCTTTTTTCCTTTCCTATTTTGGTCTTTTTTCCTTTCCTATTTTGGTCATTTTTCCTTTCCTATTTTGGTCATTTTTCCTTTCCTATTTTGGTCATTTTTCCTTTCCTATTTTGGTCTTTTTTCCTTTCCTATTTTGGTCTTTTTTCCTTTCCTATTTTGGCCTTTTTTCCTTTCCTATTTTGGTCTTTTTTCCTTTTCTATTTTGGTCTTTTTTTCCTTTTCTATTTTGGTCTTTTTTCCTTTTCTATTTTGGTCTTTTTTCCTTTCCTATTTTGGTCTTTTTTTCCTTTCCTATTTTGGTCTTTTTTCCTTTCCTATTTTGGTCTTTTTTCCTTTCCTATTTTGGTCTTTTTTCCTTTCCTATTTTGGTCTTTTTTCCTTTCCTATTTTGGTCTTTTTTCCTTTCCTATTTTGGTCTTTTTTCCTTTCCTATTTTGGTCTTTTTTCCTTTCCTATTTTGGTCTTTTTTCCTTTCCTATTTTGGTCTTTTTTCCTTTCCTATTTTGGTCTTTTTTCCTTTCCTATTTTGGTCTTTTTTCCTTTCCTATTTTGGTCTTTTTTCCTTTCCTATTTTGGTCTTTTTTCCTTTCCTATTTTGGTCTTTTTTCCTTTCCTATTTTGGTCTTTTTTCCTTTCCTATTTTGGTCTTTTTTCCTTTCCTATTTTGGTCTTTTTTCCTTTCCTATTTTGGTCTTTTTTCCTTTCCTATTTTGGTCTTTTTTCCTTTCCTATTTTGGTCTTTTTTCCTTTCCTATTTTGGTCTTTTTTCCTTTCCTATTTTGGTCTTTTTTCCTTTTCTTTTTGACTTTTTCTTTTCCTTTTCTATTTGTCTTTTTTTCTTTTCCTTTTCTATTTGTCTTTTTTTCTTTTCCTTTTCTATTTGTCTTTTTTTTCTTTTCCTTTTCTATTTGTCTTTTTTTTCTTTTCCTTTTCTATTTGTCTTTTTTTCTTTTCCTTTTTTATTTGTCTTTTTTTTCTTTTCCTTTTCTATTTGTCTTTTTTTTCTTTTCCTTTTCTATTTGTCTTTTTTTTCTTTTCCTTTTCTATTTGTCTTTTTTTTCTTTTCCTTTTTCTATTTGTCTTTTTTTTCTTTTCCTTTTCTATTTGTCTTTTTTTTCTTTTCCTTTTCTATTTGTCTTTTTTTTTCTTTACCTTTTCTATTTGTCTTTTTTTTCTTTTCCTTTTCTATTTGTCTTTTTTTCTTTTCCTTTTCTATTTGTCTTTTTTTTCTTTTTCTATTTGTCTTTTTTTTTCTGTTCCTTTTCTATGTCTTTTTTTTCTTTTCCTTTTCTATTTGTCTTTTTTCTTTCTTTTCTATTTGTCTTATCTTTCTTTTCCTTTTCTATTCGTCTTTTTTTTCTTTTCGTTTTCTATTTGTCTTTTTTTTCTTTTCGTTTTTTATTTGTCTTTTTTTTCTTTTCCTTTTCTATTTGTCTTTTTTCTTTTCGTTTTCTATTTGTCTTTTTTTTCTTTTCCTTTTCTATTTGTCTTTTTTTTCTTTTCCTTTTCTATTTGTCTTTTTTTTCTTTTCCTTTTCTATTTGTCTTTTTTTCTTTTCCTTTTCTATTTGTCTTTTTTTTCTTTTCCTTTTCTATTTGTCTTTTCTTTCTTTTCCTTTTCTATTTGTCTTTTTTTTCTTTTCTTTTTGTCTTTGTTTTTCTTTTCCTTTTCTATTTGTCTTTGTTTTTCTTTTCCTTTTCTATTTGTCTTTGTTTTTCTTTTCCTTTTCTATTTGTCTTTTTTTTCTTTTCCTTTTCTATTTGTCTTTTTTTTCTTTTCCTTTTCTTTTTTTCCTTTTTTATCTTTTCCTTTTCTATTTGTCTTTTTTTTCTTTTCCTTTTCTATTTGTCTTTTTTTTCTTTTCCTTTTCTATTTGTCTTTTTTTCTTTTCCTTTTCTATTTGTCTTTTTTTTCTTTTCCTTTTCTATTTGTCTTTTTTTTCTTTTCCTTTTCTATTTGTCTTTTTTTTCTTTTTCTATTTGTCTTTTTTTTTCTGTTCCTTTTCTATGTCTTTTTTTTCTTTTCCTTTTCTATTTGTCTTTTTTCTTTCTTTTCTATTTGTCTTTTCTTTCTTTTCCTTTTCTATTTGTCTTTTTTCTTTTCCTTTTCTATTTGTCTTGTTTTTCTTTTCCTTTTCTATTTGTCTTTTTTTTCTTTTCCTTTTCTATTTGTCTTTTTTTTCTTTTCCTTTTCTATTTGTCTTTTTTTTCTTTTCGTTTTCTATTTGTCTTTTTTTCTTTTCGTTTTCTATTTGTCTTTTTTTTCTTTTCGTTTTCTATTTGTCTTTTTTTTCTTTTCCTTTTCTATTTGTCTTGTTTTTCTTTTCCTTTTCTATTTGTCTTTTTTTTCTTTTCCTTTTCTATTTGTCTTTTTTTTCTTTTCCTTTTCTATTTGTCTTTTTTTTCTTTTCCTTTTCTATTTGTCTTTTTTTTCTTTTTCTATTTGTCTTTTTTTTTCTGTTCCTTTTCTATGTCTTTTTTTTCTTTTCCTTTTCTATTTGTCTTTTTTCTTTCTTTTCTATTTGTCTTTTCTTTCTTTTCCTTTTCTATTTGTCTTTTTTTTCTTTTCGTTTTCTATTTGTCTTTTTTTTCTTTTCGTTTTCTATTTGTCTTTTTTTTCTTTTCGTTTTCTATTTGTCTTTTTTTTCTTTTCCTTTTCTATTTGTCTTTTCTTTTCCTTTTCTATTTGTCTTGTTTTTCTTTTCCTTTTCTATTTGTCTTGTTTTTCTTTTCCTTTTCTATTTGTCTTTTTTCTTTTCGTTTTCTATTTGTCTTTTTTTTCTTTTCCTTTTCTATTTGTCTTTTTTCTTTCTTTTCTATTTGTCTTTTCTTTCTTTTCCTTTTCTATTTGTCTTTTTTTTCTTTTCTTTTTGTCTTTGTTTTTCTTTTCCTTTTCTATTTGTCTTTTTTTTCTTTTCCTTTTCTATTTGTCTTTTCTTTCTTGTCCTTTTCTTTTTGTCTTTTTCTCTTTTCCTTTTCTATTTGTCTTTTTTTCTTTTCCTTTTCTATTTGTCTTTTTTTCTTTTCCTTTTCTATTTGTCTTTTTTTCTTTTCCTTTTCTATTTGTCTTTTTTTCTTTTCCTTTTCTATTTGTCTTTTTTTCTTTTCCTTTTCTATTTGTCTTTTTTTTCTTTTCCTTTTCTATTTGTCTTTTTTTCTTTTCCTTTTCTATTTGTCTTTTTTTCTTTTCCTTTTCTATTTGTCTTTTTTTCTTTTCCTTTTCTATTTGTCTTTTTTTCTTTTCCTTTTCTATTTGTCTTTTTTTCTTTTCCTTTTCTATTTGTCTTTTTTTCTTTTCCTTTTCTATTTGTCTTTTTTTCTTTTCCTTTTCTATTTGTCTTTTTTTCTTTTCCTTTTCTATTTGTCTTTTTTTCTTTTCCTTTTCTATTTGTCTTTTTTTTCTTTTCTTTTTGTCTTTTTTTTCTATTTGTCTTTTTTTCTTTTCCTTTTCTATTTGTCTTTTTTTTCTTTTCGTTTTCTATTTGTCTTTTTTTCTTTTCCTTTTCTATTTGTCTTTTTTTTCTTTTCCTTTTCTATTTGTCTTTTTTTTCTTTTCCTTTTCTATTTGTCTTTTTTTTCTTTTCCTTTTCTATTTGTCTTTTTTTCTTTTCCTTTTCTATTTGTCTTTTTTTCTTTTCCTTTTCTATTTGTCTTTTTTTCTTTTCCTTTTCTATTTGTCTTTTTTTTCTTTTCCTTTTCTATTTGTCTTTTTTTTCTTTTCCTTTTCTATTTGTCTTTTTTTTCTTTTCCTTTTCTATTTGTCTTTTTTTTCTTTTCCTTTTCTATTTGTCTTTTTTTTCTTTTCCTTTTCTATTTGTCTTTTTTTTCTTTTCCTTTTCTATTTGTCTTTTTTTTCTTTTCCTTTTCTATTTGTCTTTTTTTTCTTTTCCTTTTCTATTTGTCTTTTTTTTCTTTTCTTTTTTTCTTTTTTTTTCTTTTCCTTTTCTATTTGTCTTTTTTTCTTTTCCTTTTCTATTTGTCTTTTTTTTTCTTTTCCTTTTCTATTTGTCTTTTTTCTTTTCCTTTTCTATTTGTCTTTTTTCTTTTCCTTTTCTATTCGTCTTTTTTTTCTTTTCCTTTTCTATTTGTCTTTTTTTTCTTTTCCTTTTCTATTTGTCTTTTTTTTCTTTTCCTTTTCTATTTGTCTTTTTTTTCTTTTCCTTTTCTATTTGTCTTTTTTTTCTTTTCCTTTTCTATTTGTCTTTTTTTCTTTTCCTTTTCTATTTGTCTTTTTTTCTTTTCCTTTTCTATTTGTCTTTTTTTTCTTTTCCTTTTCTATTTGTCTTTTTTTTCTTTTCCTTTTCTATTTGTCTTTTTTTTCTTTTCCTTTTCTATTTGTCTTTTTTTTCTTTTCCTTTTCTATTTGTCTTTTTTTTTCTATTCCTTTTCTATTTGTCTTTTTTTTCTTTTTCTATTTGTCTTTTTTTTCTTTTTCTATTTGTCTTTTTTTTTTCTGTTCCTTTTCTATGTCTTTTTTTTCTTTTCCTTTTCTATTTGTCTTTTTTCTTTCTTTTCTATTTGTCTTTTCTTTCTTTTCCTTTTCTATTTGTCTTTTTTTTCTTTTCGTTTTCTATTTGTCTTTTTTTTCTTTTCGTTTTCTATTTGTCTTTTTTTTCTTTTCGTTTTCTATTTGTCTTTTTTTTCTTTTCCTTTTCTATTTGTCTTTTTTCTTTTCCTTTTCTATTTGTCTTTTTTTTCTTTTCCTTTTCTATTTGTCTTGTTTTTCTTTTCCTTTTCTATTTGTCTTGTTTTTCTTTTCCTTTTCTATTTGTCTTGTTTTTCTTTTCCTTTTCTATTTGTCTTTTTTTTCTTTTCCTTTTCTATTTGTCTTTTTTTTCTTTTCCTTTTCTATTTGTCTTTTTTTCTTTTTCTATTTGTCTTTTTTTTTCTGTTCCTTTTCTATGTCTTTTTTTTTCTTTTCCTTTTCTATTTGTCTTTTTTCTTTCTTTTCTATTTGTCTTTTCTTTCTTTTCCTTTTCTATTTGTCTTTTTTTTCTTTTCTTTTTGTCTTTTTTTTCTTTTCTTTTTGTCTTTGTTTTCTTTTCCTTTTCTATTTGTCTTTTTTTTCTTTTCCTTTTCTATTTGTCTTTTTTTCTTTTCCTTTTCTATTTGTCTTTTTTTTCTTTTCCTTTTCTATTTGTCTTTTTTTTCTTTTCCTTTTCTATTTGTCTTTTTTTCTTTTCCTTTTCTATTTGTCTTTTTTTTCTTTTCCTTTTCTATTTGTCTTTTTTTTCTTTTCCTTTTCTATTTGTCTTTTTTTTCTTTTTCTATTTGTCTTTTTTTTCTTTTTCTATTTGTCTTTTTTTTTCTGTTCCTTTTCTATGTCTTTTTTTTCTTTTCCTTTTCTATTTGTCTTTTTTCTTTCTTTTCTATTTGTCTTTTTTCTTTCTTTTCTATTTGTCTTTTCTTTCTTTTCCTTTTCTATTTGTCTTTTCTTTCTTTTCCTTTTCTATTTGTCTTTTCTTTCTTTTCCTTTTCTATTTGTCTTTTCTTTCTTTTCCTTTTCTATTTGTCTTGTTTTTCTTTTCCTTTTCTATTGTCTTTTTTTTCTTTTCGTTTTCTATTTGTCTTTTTTTTCTTTTCGTTTTCTATTTGTCTTTTTTTTCTTTTTCTTTTTCTATTTGTCTTTTTTCTTTTCCTTTTCTATGTCTTTTTTTTCTTTTCCTTTTCTATTTGTCTTTTTTCTTTCTTTTCTATTTGTCTTTTCTTTCTTTTCCTTTTCTATTTGTCTTTTCTTTCTTTTCCTTTTCTATTTGTCTTTTCTTTCTGTTCCTTTTCTATTTGTCTTTTTTTCTTTTCTTTTTGTCTTTGTTTTTCTTTTCCTTTTCTATTTGTCTTTTTTTTCTTTTCCTTTTCTATTTGTCTTTTCTTTCTTTTCCTTTTCTTTTTGTCTTTTTCTCTTTTCCTTTTCTATTTGTCTTTTTTTCTTTTCCTTTTCTATTTGTCTTTTTTTTTCTTTTCCTTTTCTATTTGTCTTTTTTTTCTTTTTCTATTTGTCTTTTTTTTCTGTTCCTTTTCTATGTCTTTTTTTTCTTTTCCTTTTCTATTTGTCTTTTTTCTTTCTTTTCTATTTGTCTTATCTTTCTTTTCCTTTTCTATTTGTCTTTTTTTTCTTTTCGTTTTCTATTTGTCTTTTTTTTCTTTTCGTTTTCTATTTGTCTTTTTTTTCTTTTCCTTTTCTATTTGTCTTTTTTCTTTTCCTTTTCTATTTGTCTTGTTTTTCTTTTCCTTTTCTATTTGTCTTTTTTTTCTTTTCGTTTTCTATTTGTCTTTTTTTTCTTTTCCTTTTCTATTTGTCTTTTTTTTCTTTTCCTTTTCTATTTGTCTTTTTTTTCTTTTCCTTTTCTATTTGTCTTTTTTTTCTTTTTCTATTTGTCTTTTTTTTTCTGTTCCTTTTCTATGTCTTTTTTTTCTTTTCCTTTTCTATTTGTCTTTTTTCTTTCTTTTCTATTTGTCTTTTCTTTCTTTTCCTTTTCTATTTGTCTTTTTTTTCTTTTCGTTTTCTATTTGTCTTTTTTTTCTTTTCGTTTTCTATTTGTCTTTTCTTTCTTTTCCTTTTCTTTTTGTCTTTTTCTCTTTTCCTTTTCTATTTGTCTTTTTTTCTTTTCCTTTTCTATTTGTCTTTTTTTCTTTTCCTTTTCTATTTGTCTTTTTTTCTTTTCCTTTTCTATTTGCCTTTTTTTTTTCTATTTGTCTTTTTTTCTTTTCCTTTTCTATTTGTCTTTTTTTCTTTTCCTTTTCTATTTGTCTTTTTTTCGTTTCCTTTTCTATTTGTCTTTTTTTTTCTTTTCCTTTTCTATTTGTCTTTTTTTCTTTTCCTTTTCTATTTGTCTTTTTTTTCTTTTCCTTTTCTATTTGTCTTTTTTTTCTTTTCTTTTTGTCTTTTTTTTTATTTGTCTTTTTTTCTTTTCCTTTTCTTTTTGTCTTTTTTTTCTTTTTGTCTTTTTTTTCTTTTCCTTTTCTTTTTGTCTTTTTTTCTTTTCCTTTTCTATTTGTCTTTTTTTTCTTTTCCTTTTCTATTTGTCTTTTTTTTCTTTTCCTTTTCTATTTGTCTTTTTTTTCTTTTCCTTTTCTATTTGTCTTTTTTTTCTTTTCCTTTTCTATTTGTCTTTTTTTTCTTTTCCTTTTCTATTTGTCTTTTTTTTCTTTTCCTTTTCTATTTGTCTTTTTTTTCTTTTCCTTTTCTATTTGTCTTTTTTTTCTTTTCCTTTTCTATTCGTCTTTTTTTTCTTTTCCTTTTCTATTTGTCTTTTTCTTCTTTTCCTTTTCTATTTGTCTTTTTTTTCTTTTCCTTTTCTATTTGTCTTTTTTTTTCTTTTCCTTTTCTATTTGTCTTTTTTTTCTTTTCCTTTTCTATTTGTCTTTTTTTTCTTTTCCTTTTCTATTTGTCTTTTTTTTCTTTTCCTTTTCTATTCGTCTTTTTTTTCTTTTCCTTTTCTATTTGTCTTTTTTTTTCTTTTCCTTTTCTATTTGTCTTTTTTTTTCTTTTCCTTTTCTATTTGTCTTTTTTTTTCTTTTCCTTTTCTATTTGTCTTTTTTTTTCTTTTCCTTTTCTATTTGTCTTTTTTTTCTTTTCCTTTTCTATTTGTCTTTTTTTTCTTTTCCTTTTCTATTTGTCTTTTTTCTTTTCCTTTTCTATTTGTCTTTTTTTCTTTTCGTTTTCTATTTGTCTTTTTTTTCTTTTCGTTTTCTATTTGTCTTTTTTTTCTTTTCCTTTTCTATTTGTCTTGTTTTTCTTTTCCTTTTCTATTTGTCTTTTTTTTCTTTTCCTTTTCTATTTGTCTTTTTTTTCTTTTCCTTTTCTATTTGTCTTTTTTTTCTTTTCCTTTTCTATTTGTCTTTTTTTTCTTTTTCTATTTGTCTTTTTTTTCTGTTCCTTTTCTATGTCTTTTTTTTCTTTTCCTTTTCTATTTGTCTTTTTTCTTTCTTTTCTATTTGTCTTTTCTTTCTTTTCCTTTTCTATTTGTCTTTTTTTTCTTTTCGTTTTCTATTTGTCTTTTTTTTCTTTTCGTTTTCTATTTGTCTTTTTTTTCTTTTCGTTTTCTATTTGTCTTTTTTTTCTTTTCCTTTTCTATTTGTCTTTTTTCTTTTCTTTTTCTATTTGTCTTGTTTTTCTTTTCCTTTTCTATTTGTCTTGTTTTTCTTTTCCTTTTCTATTTGTCTTTTTTCTTTTCGTTTTCTATTTGTCTTTTTTTTCTTTTCCTTTTCTATTTGTCTTTTTTCTTTCTTTTCTATTTGTCTTTTCTTTCTTTTCCTTTTCTATTTGTCTTTTTTTTCTTTTCTTTTTGTCTTTGTTTTTCTTTTCCTTTTCTATTTGTCTTTTTTTTCTTTTCCTTTTCTATTTGTCTTTTCTTTCTTGTCCTTTTCTTTTTGTCTTTTTCTCTTTTCCTTTTCTATTTGTCTTTTTTTCTTTTCCTTTTCTATTTGTCTTTTTTTCTTTTCCTTTTCTATTTGTCTTTTTTTCTTTTCCTTTTCTATTTGTCTTTTTTTCTTTTCCTTTTCTATTTGTCTTTTTTTCTTTTCCTTTTCTATTTGTCTTTTTTTTCTTTTCCTTTTCTATTTGTCTTTTTTTCTTTTCCTTTTCTATTTGTCTTTTTTTCTTTTCCTTTTCTATTTGTCTTTTTTTCTTTTCCTTTTCTATTTGTCTTTTTTTCTTTTCCTTTTCTATTTGTCTTTTTTTCTTTTCCTTTTCGTCTTTTTTTCTTTTCCTTTTCTATTTGTCTTTTTTTCTTTTCCTTTTCTATTTGTCTTTTTTTCTTTTCCTTTTCTATTTGTCTTTTTTTTTCTTTTCCTTTTCTATTTGTCTTTTTTTTTCTTTTCCTTTTCTATTTGTCTTTTTTTTCTTTTTCTATTTGTCTTTTTTTTCTTTTTCTATTTGTCTTTTTTTTTTCTGTTCCTTTTCTATGTCTTTTTTTTCTTTTCCTTTTCTATTTGTCTTTTTTCTTTCTTTTCTATTTGTCTTTTCTTTCTTTTCCTTTTCTATTTGTCTTTTTTTTCTTTTCGTTTTCTATTTGTCTTTTTTTTCTTTTCGTTTTCTATTTGTCTTTTTTTTCTTTTCGTTTTCTATTTGTCTTTTTTTTCTTTTCCTTTTCTATTTGTCTTTTTTCTTTTCCTTTTCTATTTGTCTTTTTTTTCTTTTCCTTTTCTATTTGTCTTGTTTTTCTTTTCCTTTTCTATTTGTCTTGTTTTTCTTTTCCTTTTCTATTTGTCTTGTTTTTCTTTTCCTTTTCTATTTGTCTTTTTTTTCTTTTCCTTTTCTATTTGTCTTTTTTTTCTTTTCCTTTTCTATTTGTCTTTTTTTTCTTTTCCTTTTCTATTTGTCTTTTTTTCTTTTTCTATTTGTCTTTTTTTTTCTGTTCCTTTTCTATGTCTTTTTTTTTCTTTTCCTTTTCTATTTGTCTTTTTTCTTTCTTTTCTATTTGTCTTTTCTTTCTTTTCCTTTTCTATTTGTCTTTTCTTTCTTTTCCTTTTCTATTTGTCTTTTTTTTCTTTTCTTTTTGTCTTTTTTTTCTTTTCTTTTTGTCTTTGTTTTCTTTTCCTTTTCTATTTGTCTTTTTTTTCTTTTCCTTTTCTATTTGTCTTTTTTTCTTTTCCTTTTCTATTTGTCTTTTTTTTCTTTTCCTTTTCTATTTGTCTTTTTTTTCTTTTCCTTTTCTATTTGTCTTTTTTTCTTTTCCTTTTCTATTTGTCTTTTTTTTCTTTTCCTTTTCTATTTGTCTTTTCTTTTCCTTTTCTATTTGTCTTTTTTTTCTTTTTCTATTTGTCTTTTTTTTCTTTTTCTATTTGTCTTTTTTTTTCTGTTCCTTTTCTATGTCTTTTTTTTCTTTTCCTTTTCTATTTGTCTTTTTTCTTTCTTTTCTATTTGTCTTTTTTCTTTCTTTTCTATTTGTCTTTTCTTTCTTTTCCTTTTCTATTTGTCTTTTCTTTCTTTTCCTTTTCTATTTGTCTTTTCTTTCTTTTCCTTTTCTATTTGTCTTTTCTTTCTTTTCCTTTTCTATTTGTCTTGTTTTTCTTTTCCTTTTCTATTGTCTTTTTTTTCTTTTCGTTTTCTATTTGTCTTTTTTTTCTTTTCGTTTTCTATTTGTCTTTTTTTTCTTTTTCTTTTTCTATTTGTCTTTTTTCTTTTCCTTTTCTATGTCTTTTTTTTTCTTTTCCTTTTCTATTTGTCTTTTTTCTTTCTTTTCTATTTGTCTTTTCTTTCTTTTCCTTTTCTATTTGTCTTTTCTTTCTTTTCCTTTTCTATTTGTCTTTTCTTTCTGTTCCTTTTCTATTTGTCTTTTTTTCTTTTCTTTTTGTCTTTGTTTTTCTTTTCCTTTTCTATTTGTCTTTTTTTTCTTTTCCTTTTCTATTTGTCTTTTCTTTCTTTTCCTTTTCTTTTTGTCTTTTTCTCTTTTCCTTTTCTATTTGTCTTTTTTTCTTTTCCTTTTCTATTTGTCTTTTTTTTCTTTTCCTTTTCTATTTGTCTTTTTTTTCTTTTCCTTTTCTATTTGTCTTTTTTTTCTTTTTCTATTTGTCTTTTTTTTCTGTTCCTTTTCTATGTCTTTTTTTTCTTTTCCTTTTCTATTTGTCTTTTTTCTTTCTTTTCTATTTGTCTTATCTTTCTTTTCCTTTTCTATTTGTCTTTTTTTTCTTTTCGTTTTCTATTTGTCTTTTTTTTCTTTTCGTTTTCTATTTGTCTTTTTTTTCTTTTCCTTTTCTATTTGTCTTTTTTCTTTTCCTTTTCTATTTGTCTTGTTTTTCTTTTCCTTTTCTATTGTCTTTTTTTTCTTTTCGTTTTCTATTCGTCTTTTTTTTCTTTTCCTTTTCTATTTGTCTTTTTTTTCTTTTCCTTTTCTATTTGTCTTTTTTTTCTTTTCCTTTTCTATTTGTCTTTTTTTTCTTTTTCTATTTGTCTTTTTTTTTCTGTTCCTTTTCTATGTCTTTTTTTTCTTTTCCTTTTCTATTTGTCTTTTTTCTTTCTTTTCTATTTGTCTTTTCTTTCTTTTCCTTTTCTATTTGTCTTTTTTTTCTTTTCCTTTTCTATTTGTCTTTTTTTTCTTTTCCTTTTCTATTTGTCTTTTTTTCTTTTCCTTTTCTATTTGTCTTTTTTTTCTTTTCCTTTTCTATTTGTCTTTTTTTTCTTTTCCTTTTCTATTTGTCTTTTTTTCTTTTCCTTTTCTATTTGTCTTTTTTTTCTTTTCCTTTTCTATTTGTCTTTTTTTTCTTTTCCTTTTCTATTTGTCTTTTTTTCTTTTTCTATTTGTCTTTTTTTTCTTTTTCTATTTGTCTTTTTTTTTCTGTTCCTTTTCTATGTCTTTTTTTTCTTTTCCTTTTCTATTTGTCTTTTTTCTTTCTTTTCTATTTGTCTTTTTTCTTTCTTTTCTATTTGTCTTTTTTCTTTCTTTTCTATTTGTCTTTTCTTTCTTTTCCTTTTCTATTTGTCTTTTCTTTCTTTTCCTTTTCTATTTGTCTTTTCTTTCTTTTCCTTTTCTATTTGTCTTTTCTTTCTTTTCCTTTTCTATTTGTCTTGTTTTTCTTTTCCTTTTCTATTGTCTTTTTTTTCTTTTCGTTTTCTATTTGTCTTTTTTTTCTTTTCGTTTTCTATTTGTCTTTTTTTTCTTTTTCTTTTTCTATTTGTCTTTTTTCTTTTCCTTTTCTATGTCTTTTTTTTCTTTTCCTTTTCTATTTGTCTTTTTTCTTTCTTTTCTATTTGTCTTTTCTTTCTTTTCCTTTTCTATTTGTCTTTTCTTTCTTTTCCTTTTCTATTTGTCTTTTCTTTCTGTTCCTTTTCTATTTGTCTTTTTTTCTTTTCTTTTTGTCTTTGTTTTTCTTTTCCTTTTCTATTTGTCTTTTTTTTCTTTTCCTTTTCTATTTGTCTTTTCTTTCTTTTCCTTTTCTTTTTGTCTTTTTCTCTTTTCCTTTTCTATTTGTCTTTTTTTCTTTTCCTTTTCTATTTGTCTTTTTTTTTCTTTTCCTTTTCTATTTGTCTTTTTTTTCTTTTCCTTTTCTATTTGTCTTTTTTTTTCTTTTTCTATTTGTCTTTTTTTTCTGTTCCTTTTCTATGTCTTTTTTTTCTTTTCCTTTTCTATTTGTCTTTTTTCTTTCTTTTCTATTTGTCTTATCTTTCTTTTCCTTTTCTATTTGTCTTTTTTTTCTTTTCGTTTTCTATTTGTCTTTTTTTTCTTTTCGTTTTCTATTTGTCTTTTTTTTTCTTTTCCTTTTCTATTTGTCTTTTTTCTTTTCCTTTTCTATTTGTCTTGTTTTTCTTTTCCTTTTCTATTTGTCTTTTTTTTCTTTTCGTTTTCTATTTGTCTTTTTTTTCTTTTCCTTTTCTATTTGTCTTTTTTTTCTTTTCCTTTTCTATTTGTCTTTTTTTTCTTTTCCTTTTCTATTTGTCTTTTTTTTCTTTTTCTATTTGTCTTTTTTTTTCTGTTCCTTTTCTATGTCTTTTTTTTCTTTTCCTTTTCTATTTGTCTTTTTTCTTTCTTTTCTATTTGTCTTTTCTTTCTTTTCCTTTTCTATTTGTCTTTTTTTTCTTTTCGTTTTCTATTTGTCTTTTTTTTCTTTTCGTTTTCTATTTGTCTTTTCTTTCTTTTCCTTTTCTTTTTGTCTTTTTCTCTTTTCCTTTTCTATTTGTCTTTTTTTCTTTTCCTTTTCTATTTGTCTTTTTTTCTTTTCCTTTTCTATTTGTCTTTTTTTCTTTTCCTTTTCTATTTGCCTTTTTTTTTTTCTATTTGTCTTTTTTTCTTTTCCTTTTCTATTTGTCTTTTTTTCTTTTCCTTTTCTATTTGTCTTTTTTTTCGTTTCCTTTTCTATTTGTCTTTTTTTTTCTTTTCCTTTTCTATTTGTCTTTTTTTCTTTTCCTTTTCTATTTGTCTTTTTTTTCTTTTCCTTTTCTATTTGTCTTTTTTTTCTTTTCTTTTTGTCTTTTTTTTTTATTTGTCTTTTTTTTCTTTTCCTTTTCTTTTTGTCTTTTTTTCTTTTCCTTTTCTATTTGTCTTTTTTTTCTTTTCCTTTTCTATTTGTCTTTTTTTTCTTTTCCTTTTCTATTTGTCTTTTTTTTCTTTTCCTTTTCTATTTGTCTTTTTTTTCTTTTCCTTTTCTATTTGTCTTTTTTTTCTTTTCCTTTTCTATTTGTCTTTTTTTTCTTTTCCTTTTCTATTCGTCTTTTTTTTCTTTTCCTTTTCTATTTGTCTTTTTTTTCTTTTCCTTTTCTATTTGTCTTTTTCTTCTTTTCCTTTTCTATTTGTCTTTTTTTTCTTTTCCTTTTCTATTTGTCTTTTTTTTTCTTTTCCTTTTCTATTTGTCTTTTTTTTCTTTTCCTTTTCTATTTGTCTTTTTTTTCTTTTCCTTTTCTATTTGTCTTTTTTTTCTTTTCCTTTTCTATTTTCTTTTCTTTTTGTCTTTTTTTTTCTTTTTGTCTTTTTTTTTCTTTTTGTCTTTTTTTTTCTTTTCCTTTTCTTTTTGTCTTTTCTTTTCGTTTTCTATTTGTCTTTTTTTCTTTTCCTTTTCTATTTGTCTTTTTCTATATCTGTTTTTTATTTGCTTTTTTTCGTCTTTTTGTTTCCTTTTTGTCTTTTCATTTCCTTTGATCTTTTTTTCTATTTTGCTTTCGCTCATCTTTTTTTGTTTTTTTATCTTTTTTGGTTTTCCTTTTTTGTGTTCGTTTTTGTTGTTTTCTTTCCTTAATTTTTTTTTTAAACAAGTTTTTGTTTTGATATACTGTGGCTCCCCCCTCCCTCTGTCTTTTTAGTTTTTAATCCAAATTAAAGATTAATTATGAAAATTCTTTTAAAATAGAGAAACATTTAAGAGGGTAAGTCTTTTATTTTATTTGTGTTAGCCCTTGAAAAGGAAAATAATTTTCACCAAAAAAGACACAGCCATCCGTTAGATTCCACCAAAGCTCACCACACCCTGAATCTATATTTTGAGAATAATTTTCCTTTTACTAAATTATTGGCATTGGCTAAATTTCAGTGATGGAAATTTTATCCTGCCTTCTTTGGCTTACTTTTCTTTCTTGTCTATTATTTAAATACTTATTTTTAAATGCATCTTTGACTTTTTTATTGTCTACTGCTACACCTCACTTTTGTCATTTTTCTTTTCCCACCCTCCCTTTTTGTCTTTTTATTTTTATCCCCCTCCTTTTTTTGTCTTTGCACTTCTTCTCTCTGTTCTTTACCTTCTCCTCGCTCTTATCCCCGTGTGTCCTTTTTTTTTTTTTTTTTTTTTTTTTTCATTTAATAGTATGGTGTTTAAGATAATCGACAGATCGATTTGTTTAGATATGTAGTTTTAAGCAAAAACAACAGTACTTAATTGCTATGTTGAAAATAGTAATATATCCAAAAATTATGAAAATTCAGAGAGTGGAACAACTGCTATTATGTTTTTAGTATAAAAAAAAAAAAGTATTGCTTCCAGCTAAAACAAAATGTCAGACATTACTTTAGCCATTAGCAAAAGGGAGATAAGTATATTCTCTATATTCACAGAATTGCATTGTAGGGAAAATCTAATTTCCCCAATTTTCTGTAAAAATTATTTGTAACTATAAATAATTTTCTACTCAATGATTTTTCGTAATTTTTGCACATATTATTTTCGATATGATAATTAAAAGAAATAGTCCTTCTCTATGATGCTGAGGCACGGACTCTTACAAATGCGCTTTATGGTAATCTACCACCAGTATTACTGAAAGTACAGCAGAGAAGGATGAGTCACTAGTCACTGCATGAGACACGGCGAAGAGGAAGTTGGTTCTCTGGATACCAACAGATGGACACCCAAACCGTGGTAGAAGCAGAATGACCTAAATCGAAACCTGCTATAGGATACAGGATTGGAAAGTGTTTTGGACCTGCAAACTGTCATGCAAGATCAAGAGAACTGGAGAAGTCATGTTGAAAGACTCTTTGTTGACACTGTAGAAACAGTCTTTTTTTATGATGCTGAGGCATGGACTCTTACATATGCGCTGAAGAAGAAACTGGATGACTGTTATACACGGATGCTTGGGATGGCCCTCAATACATCATAGAGGAGCCATGCAGCAAACCAAAACCTTTATGGTAACCTACCACCAGTATTACTGAAAGTACAGTAGAGAAGGATGGGAGTAGCTGAGACACAGCGAAGAGGAAGTTAGTTCTCTGGATACCAACAGATGGACACCCAAACCGTGGTAGAAGAAGAATGTGGTACATTGACAACTTGCTACAGGACACAGGATTGGAAAGGGTTCAGGACCTGTAAACTGTCATGCGAGATCGAAAGAACTGGAGAAGTCATGTAGATTCGGTGATGAAGCATCCTGAAGGATGACAGAGATGAGATGCTGACAATTTAGTACTGTTGTTTTAAAAAAAAAAAAAAAAAAAAATTGATATGTTGACTCTATCTAAACAAGCCCCAATAATAGCGATAGAAGCAAAGCGAGTTATTATTTTTAGTTATGCAAGAAGAATAGATAGGTCAAAGGTTATGGGATTTTCAAATAAAATGTTAGTAGTGGTTATAAATGATTTACATCTACACCTACCGTACGTATATGTTAGGGTTTGATTTCTATTTGAAAAGAAAACAATTTCTTTGAACGGAAGTTTATACAGAGAGCAAGGTACAAGCAAGAAAAATAATAGCTGACTAAATACAAAATTTTTTTTTTTTTTTTTTGCAAAGGAGTCACCACTTATCAAGACCCGGAGGTCACTCGAGGATAAGAGTTAATGAGTGTATGGTAGTCAATGGGACAATATCATAGTAATCGTTAGTAGTAGAAATTTGGTAAATTGGATTGCTTAAGAGGACAGCTCCTCAAAAACTTGTTTACGTTAGGCTTGAACATTGGACCATAGATTGGGGCTCAGACGAGCACTTGACATAAAAACGACGATAGATTCTCAGCAGATCAGCCTTTTCACATGGATTTTGACAGGCCGTTATCGCAAGTAATTTTTTCTGGTGTGTTCCCAGCAATGTCTATATATTCTGGCGGATGGGCAAAGGAGATTAGTTTGGTTTTCTGAGGTCAGATAGTCAGTTGGATTTGTGGGCCTCCATACCAATCCCTTTCAACAACTTCTGTCCCCAACACTTGTGGACTGAGTTTTTTTTTCTTTATCTTCTGAAGGTAAATATGTAATGAGTTTTTCTCTTGTGAACATGCATTAGGCTACTGCATGTTTAGTGTGTTGCATAGTTGCAGTTCGTGCAAATAACAAACTTGCTGCGAGGGCGAAAAATTTAATAGGAAATTGAAAATTTGTCCGATCTGGAGCAAGAAATGAGCAAGATGGGCCTTTTTGGCTTCTTGCTTGTACCTTGCTCTCTGTATAAACCGCTTTAAGCCAAAAAGGCCCATCTTGCTCATTTCTTTTTTTGCATGGTGCAGAACTCAAATTTACATATGTTAAGGCCTAAAACTGCACAGTTTGTTCATTTTCACCAGGATTTGATGTCTCCTGGGAACTTTAGTGACTAAATGGGGGGGGGGGCTAAACCTAGTCATTTTTTTTTTATTGTGCCTCGTTCACTGCGCACTCACAAGGGACCATGCATGCTTCACTTGTTAACTTTTGAAATCTGTACTATATATTAGGTACAATATAACATTCATTTTGTAATAATGAATGCAAAATTATTTAAGTGTATTTTACGATCGGGCAAGGCCAGGCACCCGTTGCTAGTTTTAGTGAAATAGCAGTGATCGATTTTTTTATTTTTTATTATTGTCCGTGTGAATTTTAATCATTTTCGTGAATTAATTTACATTTTAGTTGATAATTATCTTTTAAAATTATTTAAGAAAATTAAGTGTAACAATGAATGGATGATCACGGTCTGTGCAATGAACATACACTTATCTACTTATACAAGGGGCAGTGGTTTGTATGTTCACTAAAACTTGAAAGTACACAACAAACCCTTGCAAAGTTTTTTTTTTTTTTGTTTTTGTTTTTTTTTTGTAATGTGCGTAGCTCCAGAAAAATATCTAAAATTTAAAAAAAAAAAAAAAAAAAAAAAGATTCATTCTTTGGGGGTCAAAAGGTCATTTGTATTATTTCATGTTATCAAGAATTAAACACGATTTTAATGTTATGTATTAATACAGACAGAAAATGAGTTATCAGCATTTTTTGCAAAAGAAAGTAAGAGAATCTTAGCTTTAGTAGTGCACTGGTATCTTTAATGTTATTTGGGGCTTTCAGTAGTGCTTTAAAGGTCTAAGTTTTATTCTTTCATTCCTCACATTAAAAAAAAAATCTTTAAACAGATAGGTGAGATTTATATTATAGATGAGCTTTGTTTTAGCTGTTATTTTTCCTTTCATTTTTAATTTTGCTTTAAGCTTTTGTTAAATAACAACCCCAGATTTTTCACAAATCAATTTTCACTACTTCACAAATGCTTTGATTTTTTGATTTTTTTTTTTATTGTCCGTGTGAATTTTTATCATTTTCATGAATTAATTTACATTTTAGTTGATAATTATCTTTTAAAATTATTTTAGAAAATTAATTCTTTTTAAAGTTTTCTCTTAATATTAAAATATCAAAAAACATCATTTGATTTACTTTTATCATGCATAAACTTTTTTTTTTTTTTTTTTAAGTTATCTATTTTTTTTATTTAACTGTTAAAGAATTATTTCACCATCTAATTTGTTAGATATGTGTTAAAGTTTCAGTGAATTTGTAGATGACTACCCTCCGCTAAATCCACTCACCCTAAAAAGTGAGTTTTTTTTTTTTTTTTTTTTTTTCGATTATGTGTGAACACACTGAAAAATTTAGCAGAAAAAAGAAAAAAAAGAAAAAGTTAATTTTAGAAATTATAGTGATCCCCTATTCTGGGCTATTCAATTTGTTTAGCTAACTAATTTTGTGCATTAACAGGGCGGCGGGGGGGGGGGTAGTTTTATCTTGGAAAGTTATTTAAAAAAAAATTACTTTCTATCGTTTAAAACCTTGACAAAATATACTTTTATCTAATGCTCTCCTTTGTCCCCTAAAAAATATTTGGTGTTTTCTCGCTATTAGAGCGAAATCGCGAAAATCGAAATATTGAATTTCAAGTAAAGCCAATGGTACTTACTTAATTGTCAAGTCGTAGTAATGAACATACCCCCCCCCCCCCAAAAAAAAATCGAGTTTTGCTAAACTGTCCTAAGATTTTCCGTTTTCAGAAAATAATTCCCTCCCTTGTTACGATTCGATCTCTCCGGTTTCTTTTCTTTTTCTTTTTTTTTTTTTTTTTTTTTTTTTTCTTTTTTTTACTAGCAAAACTTAATTTTCTCGAGTTTTCTTCAGAAAGTTTTCATAATTGATTTACTACCTCATCATTTTTCATAATTTTTGGATACATTCATTATTGCAACATGACAATTAAGTAGATACCATTGGTTTTACTTGAAATTTAATATTTCGAATTTCGCTGTAATAACGAAGGAGCACCAAATACTCAGGCATATCACTAAACAAACTGAGGCAAACTTTCACTAAAACACCTTCACTTAATCCTGCTATTACTAACCCTAAGACTGAATGGCAAAACGTCCCCAACAAAAACCCTAGTGTAGACTTTAATTTTGACTGACAAGGTCCCACCAAACAAGTTAAAGCTAAGTGACTGACTATAGTCGAGGACGACCTGAAGGCTCCCTTTTCATTAGCTGCTATACAGAGATGTAGGTTATAATGCCACTCTGTTCCCAGGATTACTCCACTTGCCCTTGATCCTCTCCTTATAATATGGTGTTTAGCATGGAAATATTAAGTCCCATTTTCTTTTCTTTTTTTTTTTTTTTTAACGTCTTTGGTATGATTTGACCGAGGATTGTACCCTAGTATCCCGACCCATTAGTGAACACTCTTGCTATTATGACAAATGGGTTGGCTTAAGAAAACAAAAACCCTTGCAAAACCACACATAATTACCTAAAGTCAAAATCCCTTTTTTAACCCCCGAGAAAACACAGGCAGAATTTTTTCTATAGCAAGTAAAACTGCTTTAAAATGACCTGGAAATGAGGGATCATTTTAAGTTGAAGTCATGTAAAATTGATCTCCAATTCTAAATTCTAAAATAATTGAATTTTTTTTTTTTTTTTTTTTTTTTTTTTTTTTTTACAGCCAAATTTTTTAGGATATTCACATGTAATCGCCATTTTGTTTTTTATCCTTAAGTAAAAAGTGACATCTACAATAATACAAAAATTTGTTAATGAATATAAGTCCGACAGACATTTATTGCCTGGAGTTGCTACTAGTGTGTGTATGTATGTATGTATTTCTACTTAGTATGTGTGAGTTCGTTTCCTATGAACTCCAAAAGGGTTGGACCGATTTATTTATTCTTTTAATTTCATACAAATGTACTTTATGTGCCTGAGAGTATTCTTAGATTGGTTTTGTAATTATCGATAATTCAAAGAATCCAATTAAAGAAGTTGCATTCCGTTTTTGACCAAAGTTAACAGCCGTATAGAGCTTAATATCACACATGCACTTTTGGAAGTTTTATCACTGCACAAGCAGAAGGGCCTGATGTATAAAATCAACAGTAGCTTCTTTGGTAAGACAGGGGCACATTCAAAATGAATATTTCTGTTTAGAGCACAATTAAACCATGATACTGGACTTTTGTATTTTGAACTTTAATTTAAGCTATTATATGAAAATAATTTTCTAAAATCAAGAGTAGGTTCGCTACAGTGCAATGTAAACTACAATGTATTGCAGACTAAATCCGTGCGGGGACGCATGTGAAGCTTCCTCTTGTTGCACGAAGATAGGTCCCCAACTATAGCAGATGATTGATTTAATAGAAAGATGTGTGCTTTCACCGATTTCGATGACAATACAAGTATTGCAAGTGTAGAACATTTGTTGTTCCTCATTCAATCCCGGACAATGTCGAGTCTCCCTGCTAATATATATTAGTGATGATTAGGGCTATGACAACAGCATATTCTTTTCATTGTTTTTACTCTCAAGTGTGCATCCGTTGATATCTTATATGCTTTTATATAGATTGATATGGTTCTCGGTTGATTAACTGGGTCAGATATATACTTGAGAGTCAAAACAATGAAAAGAATATGCTGTTGTCATAGGCATAGTCACTTTTTTTTTTTTTTCATGTTCACCCCTTACAAAGTATATTGCTACTTGGACGTAAGGGGCTACTATTTTGGGAGCGAGGGGGGGGGCATGTTTAGGAAAGATTAACAAGATATTTGTTTACATTACATTTAAATTTCTGCATATCAGTACAGCCAGGGAAGCAGTAGTGACATGATTCCAATGTAATGATTTGGGAAATTATGTAGTGGCGAGGTATATTGCATTCTAGGAAGGATCGGATTATGTTGAGTATTCATCCAGAAATATAGGATTTAATTTTCATTCGAAGCTCTTATGCCAGATCTTGTTAAGGGCTTTGGGTATATCAAAGGCTTCCTTTGCCTGATCTACTGCATGGTACATGTGTTCAGAGATGATGGCTGAAATATCTGCAGTAGAGTACGTTTGTCTCAAAGAAGATTAGCATTTACAAGATGGTGGACTATAATTAGATTGATTAATAATTCAAAAATTTTAGCAAAGAGAGGCGGGAGAGTGATGAGGCAATAATTGAGCAGGTTTTTTTTTTTTTTTTTTTTTTTTTTTTTTTTTCACCAGAATTCTTGAGTACTTAAACAGTGGAGATAATTTTCCAGCTATCAAGATTCTTCTATCAATCCAGTAGATATCTCACTGCTGATGCAATTCTCTATCTATATAAGAGCCAGGTACGTCCAAGGATGGAATACTGTTGCCACATCTGGGCAGGAACTGCTAGAGAAAGGACTTATCCTGCCTTGACAGAGTTCAAAATAGACTTTGTAGCCTCGTAGGAGATATCCTTTTCTCTTCCTTGCAACGTCTTTCTCACAGATTCTCACATGTTGCGAGTTTGTCTCTGCTTTATCATTATTTTCATGGCAAGTGCTTCAATCTATGGTCAACCCCCCCCTGCCAAACTTTCACAAGAAACACTCGTCTAGCTGAAAACACTATCAATAATTCCCCCCACTCTTTATCTGTGCATAAACCTAAACTTAGATTTCATAAACAAAGCTTCTTTCTTAGAACTGCATGCCTGTGGAACTGTCTTCCGTTTTCCTGCTTTCCAGCTGACTACAATATGGTTGTCTTCAAGTCCAATGTAAACAAGTTTTTGATGAACTGTTTCGCTTAAGAAATTTACCGAATTTCCATTGCTATCAATTGCTATGTTGTCCAATTGACTACTGTGCACTCTTTAACCCTTATCCTCGAGTGGCCTCTGGGCCTTGATAAGTGGTTATGCCTATGTAACTTAGAACATTTCTTAATTAATACTGGCCTGGGTGCCCAGCGTTGCTCGGGTGTTTGGGGGTGTGTGTTGACTCAAAAAAAAAAAAAAAAAAAAAAAAAAAAAAAAAAAAAAAAAGTGGTCATAGGCAGGCAGGTTCGAACCCGTACCGTGAAGAAGAACGTGGAAAAAAAATTTGACGTCTTTGCCGTTGCATCCATCACCAAACCGGAAGTGGCTAGTCAATCGAAAAGAGCGTATGATTTTCAAAAATATTGTCGAAAAAAGCGACCCCTCCTTGTAGAAAAGTGCCCAATTGAGGGTGAATGAATTAATGTTTTTGATCAATTTTTCGATATTTGTCGTTCAAAGAGTCGAGTTTCAAAATGATACCGATCTCATGAAAATCCGTCGCCTTTGTCGAAAGTTTTAAGCAGGCATACAAACATACATGCATACATTTCAATAGACAGGTGAGCTTATATTATAGTTGGCAAGGATGAGATTAGGTCTTGTTTATGTTCATAAATACAAGATTTTATATTTTTTGTTGCTTGATTTTGATTTTTTTTTTTTTTTTTTTTTTCTTAATTTCATTTTTTTTATTTCTTCTTTTAGTGTGGATAATAGCAAATTGCAAATGGAACGTCCAAACAAACATCGCCGTTGGTCATATGACAATGACAACCAATTCGTTCAGCTCCCTGCACACAAGAGACGTATTAATTCTTCTAATGACGAACATTACGACCACTCTAATCCGAAATATCCTTTTTCGGCTCAAAACGGACATCCTTATGATAAGCATTATGACAGAGGTCCTAATCAGTATCGTCCCGGTGATCTATCTTATTCGGCTCAAGACAGACAGGCATATAACGAACATTACGACAACCAACGTCCGACCCATTATCGTCACAAGAATTCTTCTCTTTCTTGGAGAAATGCTCCTCCTCCTCCTCGTGATGGCTATTACGACCGCGCTTATGATTATAATAAAAAAAATGGCCCAGGCAAAATGGGTCCTCATAGGTACTGGAGCCACAGCTATAAAGACTACGAGTATAAATCACCCGTCAATCACGTGTCATCCGATTTTGAATCTCAAGGACCTTTAAATCATCGACGCCAAAGTAATCGTGTCAGTGGTTACACCAATCGGCAGTTTCCGTATCAACATTACAAAAAACCAAAAGAAAGCTGGAGAAATGATGGACATTGGTGATTCATATGATTGGGGGGGGGGGCAGTGTTTTTTCGGATGGACAATTATTTTGGCTGTTGAAATCATTGCATTTTGCGAGCTGTTATATATCTGACATCGTCAATCAAACCCAACATTAAATAAAGCATATATATTTTCAAATGGACCTGCTCTTTGAATTATCTCTACTATTTAAAATGAACTTTGTCTTTTTGTGTGTGAATTTGTTCCATGTGGACTCAAAAATGGCTGGGCCGATTTTTTTTTTTTTTTTTTTTTTTTTTTTCTTTTATGAAATTTTACATGAAGAAATTTCATGCTTCTGGCAGTGTTCTTAGATAGGTTTAGGATAGGAATGTCTTCAATAAATATTGATAACCAATAATCGAAAAAATCCAATGAAAGAAGGAACAGGCAATTCGGACCAAAGTTAACACCTTACACAGCCTAACATCACAAGTGCATTTGAGAAGTTTTATTATCACACAAGCCGAAAGGTTCTTTTATGTGACGGGAGCACATTCGAAATGAATGTTTCTGTTTTTAGAGCACAATTTGAATATGATACTTGACTTTTGCATTTCAAACTTTAATTCAAGCCTTTATGTATAAAAATAATTTTATAACTGCAGACAACAAATTTGTTGTTGACCAGTGTAATTAAATACTTCTTAAATAAATAATAATTGATTTTTTAAAATTCTCAAAATTCTAAAAAAGCTATTGTAAACTTCTTACGTCACCCCCACCATATATATATATATATATATATATATATATATATATATATATATATATATGTGTATATATATATATATATATATTATATATATAATGGTGGAACGATAAAAGCCTGTATTAATTATTTCTAAAGTATTAATAAAAAATACCATGAAACTATTTTTTTTAAATATTGAAAATAAAATTGAGATACATTGTTCAGAAATTATATTGTATTATTGTGGATACAAGAGTTCTGGTCTTTTTATCACAAAACTGTTTTCCAAATAACATTGGGTAGTTTTGTGATAAAGGGACGTAACTCTTGTATCCACAATACCAAAAATTTAAAAGTAAAACGAACACAGCGTAGACCAATCTACAATTGGAAAAATTACATTTAATCACGCTTGGTGGTAAGTGGTCAGGGAATGTAAATATGATTGTTGTCAGGCATATTGTTTTGTGTGTAAACGAAAATTATTTTTTCCTCTTGTCAGTTGTTTTTGTCTATTA
The DNA here is from genome assembly GCF_053919585.1 of Euprymna scolopes. NCBI lineage: Eukaryota > Metazoa > Mollusca > Cephalopoda > Sepiida > Sepiolidae > Euprymna > Euprymna scolopes. The sequence goes on along the minus strand of NC_136523.1, from coordinate 44,147,663 downwards.
TATCTTTTTTTTTTTTTTTTTTTTTTTCCCCCTGACAAAAGGATGCATGGTACAGAACTCAAATTTACATATGTTAAGGCCTAAAGCTGTACCGTTTGTTCATTTTCAATCCATTTGTTCCAATTCCTGATGCCTCTGAATGTTAGCTGAAGAATTTGAACGATGAGCTTTCAGGTAAGGTGTTATTTGTCATCATGGCAGTCAATAGTTGGGCTTTTTTGTAGTTGTTAAAGGAAAGAAGCTTACTCTTAGTAGCATTAAATGTTACCATCCATGTACAGCCCCATTCCACTCTCGACTGAAGGTTGTTTTCTAGGGTTACACTAGCAGGGTTCGTGAAACCTAATGATAGCTTCCTTATGTTAAAAATAAGTAGGTTTGAAAACACTTATTAAAGATCGTGGCAAGCTGGTCTAATGGTTATCGTACTTGACTTAATGTCTTTAGGTTTTGGTTTCAATCGCAACATGAGTTTTTATTACTTCAAGAAATGAACTTTTTAGCAAAAAGTATAATACTCGCATGAACGTTTTTTGTTTTTTTTTTAAGAAATTTAACGTTACGTTTAATACCTACTGTATTTCTGTTTATAATCTATATATCTATAAAAGTGAAAGTGTCCATCTGTCTGCGTGTGTCTGTGTACATTTCTCGATACTATAACTGTCAATTTGCAGTCTACAGACTCGAAATTTGATATACAGAGTATGGAGATTTGAGAAAATCTTTGTAATCCGTTTTAAGCCAGAAATTTAGCTGTTAAGGGGTCAAAGTTCAATGATTTGACCTTTGAGAACTCTACCAAACTCCTCCTACAATTTTGGGTATAAATAATTGAAATTTTATATATAGGTTCTTTGGACATGGATCTAACTTAATAACTTGATTTGAGCCCAAAACAAATTTTAAGGGGTCATAATAGGGGTCAAAGTTTTAAAAAAATTAACCGTTTTTTTTTTTTTTTTTTTTGCTCAACATACACCTCCAAATACCTGGGCAACGTCAGGCTAAAATGTTAGTAAATAAGAAATCCGCATGAATTAAAATATAATATTTATGCATATTTTACGAACAGGCAACCTGTTAGTTATATACTTTTCAATCGTATATTTAACATATATCTAATTTATAAAACTCACTATGTCTGTTTCCATATTTTCAAACTCTATCTCTCCGAAACTGAAAGTCGCAGAACGGCGCTAGAGCCTCAAATGATTGGATTTTTTATGGATTGTTCTTTTATGGGTCTTTAGCCAGTTAAATTAGTTTTAAAGGGGTCAAAATTTACAATATCGTTATACGTTTTGTACATTCATCTTCGTTTATTTTTAATCAGTTCATGTGCGTGTCATGTTGGTATAGCGGTAACGTCACCAGCTTTGCTTTCGGTTTTGATTCTAGCTGATGGCACCGGAATACTTTTCTTTTTTTTTTTTTTTTTTTTAATTTTTAAATCATGACTCTATAATAATATATACGAAATCTGGAAAAATCAAAATATCATATTTAAGCATATTTTACAACTGGGCAAAGCTCCCTCCTCCTGCTAGTAGTTAGTTAAACATGAAGGCATTAATAGAATTTCTAGAACAGATGTGGATGTGTGGTAAGTCATCGGAAGAGTTGAGGAATTGATTACACGTTCGCAACATAGTTGATGTTTTTTTTTTGTTTTTGTTTTTTTTAATGGTAGTCACCACTTATCAAGGCCCGGAAGCCACTCGGGGATAAGGGTTATTGCGTGTATTATTTTATTTATTTTTTTTTTTTGCTTTTTTTGGTCCCCCTGACAAAAGGATGCATGGTGCAGAACTCAAATTTACATATGTTAAGGCCTAAAACTGCACCGTTTGTTCATTTTCAGTCCATGGGATAATATTGCAGTAATCGTTTTTCGTGAAAGATTGGCGAGGGGGGACCAGAGGGTGAGATGGTATGGACATGTTAAAAGGATGGATGATGTAAATCCAGCCACCGAATGTAGGTTTATTGAGGTTGATGGATTTAGAGGGAAGGAGAGAGTATATGAGATGTGGAGTCAGTTAAGGACGACCTTATGAAGCTGAGACTATGACCAGGCCTTGCATATAAGATTGTGAGGCCTGGGGAAGAGCTATCAGGCAGAACCGTCTAACTCATGCTAGCAAATTCTACCATCAGCGTTCAATAGCCTGGGCTCTTTGTTTTATCGTTATTTCCATGGCAAGTGCTTGTTTGAGCTCCAATCTCTGGTCCCCTCTCGCCAATCTTTCACGAAAAACACTCGTCTAATTGAAACCACTGTCAATAATTTTCCCCACTCTTTATCTGTGCCTAAACCAAAACGTAAATTCTATGAATAAAGCTTCTTTCTTAGAACTGCACGCCTGTGGAACTCTCTTCCGTTTGCCTGTTTCCCACCTGACTACAATTTGGTTGTCTTCAAGTCCACAAGTCCAACATAAAAAATTCTTGATGAACCGCCCCCTTAAGTAATCCAATTTACCAAATTTCCATTACTAACGATTACTATGATATTATTCCATTGATTACTGTACACTCAATAACCCTTATCCTTGAGTGGCCTCTGGACCTTGATAATGGTGCCCCCCCCCCCCCACTCCATGCAAAAAAAAAGACAAGCTAGTCAAAAAATAAGCTCTTCAAGAGCCCAATAAGGAAAGGGTTATAGCACTTGGACCATACTGAGAGACAACACACACACACACACACACACACATATCATTGAATCTATTCTACCCTTAACTCCTCAGAAAAAAATAGCAACTATCAATTCATTAAAAGAAAATAAAATCTATTTGGGCATGATTGCAAAATCTGAAGATTGGAAGAGAAGTTGCAATTACTTTTTTATTTCATCTTTTACTATTTTGAATTTTATATATTGTATATACACACACACACACACACACACAAGGTTTACGTTAAATGGTAAGATGCATCAGCTGTTTATCTATGAACATAAAAAAACTTATTGTCCATGAAGTCAGTTAGTTAAGAATGGCCTTAAGAAGTAGATTAGGAGCAGGCCTTGCACAAGACTTGGAGGCCTAGAGAGGAGCCACCAGGCAAAACCGTCCAAAAATCATGATGATGAACTTAATAGATTGGATCTTATGAATCCACAGGATATATTAAATACTGTGGATAAGATTTAGCTCGATGGTTGATATGTTATGTTAAATAGACCTTTCATATTGAAGTTGCTCCAGACAAGGCATGAAACCAGCCGATGAAAGGAGCTAATCCTACTAATAAAAGGGGGAGAGGAAAGTAAAAGCACTTTTCCCCCCCCCCCCTTGAGAATCACCACTTATCAAGGCCCAAAAGCCACTCAAGGATAAGAGTTAATGAATGTAAGGTGGTACTGCAGTAATTATTAATGGTGTAGATTTGGTAGAATTTGGATTATTTTAAGGGGACGGCTCAACAAAAACTTGTTGACATTGGGCTTGAAGGTTACCATGTTGTATTCAACTGGGAGGCTGGCCAACGCAACAGTGTTCCACAGGCAATTTTGGGAAAGAAGCTTTGTTTATGGAATCTGCATTTAAATTTAGCAAACCATAAAGCCTAAGAAACGACTCCACTGTGTTTGTTTTGTGCCAAAATAGATTGAGATGGTAAAAAAAAAAAAAAAAAAAAAAATCCAGTCAGTGTATGTAAGTTTGTTGAGGTTGATTGATTTACAGAGAAGGGTTAAGGTAGATTAAGTAAGACAGAGTTAATCAAGAACGTAGAGATTATGACCAAGCTTTGCACAAGACCGAGAGGCTTTGATATGTAGTGACTCCCATGTAACAAAAAACAAAAAAAAAAGTCGTCAGACAAAACCAACCAACCCATGTTAGCATGGAAACAGACATCAAACAATAATGACGATTTCAATAACTTAATAATGAATCCTTTTTAACCAGTTTGTGCTGCCTTAGATGTTATAAAAAAGTCCACAAATGACGTTGGTCTCCACATTAATGCAGATAAGACAAAGTTTATGACGTTCAATGTGGAAGGAGAGATCAGGGCTCTGGTTGGAACAACACTGAAAGAAGTCGCTGAGTTTATGTATCTGGGCAGCAACATAGTTTCCACAGAGAGAGAGATATCGAAATTCACATCTCAAAAGCATGGGCTGCATTCAGTATGCTAACTGACAAGCTGAAAACACAGTTCTTCAGGGCAGTGGTAGAGTCTGTCCTTGTTTACAGTGCTACAGCCTGGACACTTACAAAAAGATTGGAAAGAAAACTAGACGGCACATACATCCATATGCTATGAACAGTATTAAATATATCTTGGCAAAATCATCCCACGAAGCAGCAGTCTACCTGCCATATCTAATACCATCAGGGAAAGACACCTACAATTTGCCGGTCACTGTCTGAGGAGCAAGCATGAATTGGTGAGTGATGTATTGCTATGGACTCCATGACACGGACACGCAAGCAAAGGACGACCTAGGTCCATGTACATCCAGCAAATAGCACACGATGCCAACTGTGAACCTGAAGATCTGAGGCAGCTGATGGAAGACAGGAAACTCTAGAGAGGAAGAGTTGCATTGGTCCAGGAAAGGAGCTCATCTTGATGGTGATGATGATGTGTTGCCTTTTATTTAGTGTAGATGATGATGATGATGATGTGTTGCCTTTCAAGGGATAAATAGTGATCTCTTCCCATTCCAACTGCAACTGTTGCGGATAGAAGAGTTATGTTCCTTTATCATGAAACTACCCAATGTTATATGGAAAACATCACATAGTTTTGTGATAAACGGACATAACTCTTGTATCCACAATAATGCAATGTAATCTCAGAACCAAGTATTTCGATTTTATATTGAATATTTAAAAAATAGTTACATAGTATTTTATTAATACTTAAAAAAAATAATGCAAAGTGAAACAAAAATGTAGTAGGCAAAACAAACAAAAAAAATACAACTAAAAACAGACAGAACAAAAACTCGCTTCTCGCAGACACGTGGGTCGTAACAAGCACAATCTACTCGCCAGAATCACCTACACACAATCTGCAGAACGCTCACTCTCCTTTCCAGTGTCCTGCCTTTATAGCAGCCGGGAACGACGTATTTGCATAATTGCGCGAGAGTAGACATGATTCAACGATAATTACATTGGGTAAACGCTAATAAAAGCCCATGGACGCCATCTTGGAACTCTCTCTTCCGCTCAGCCCAGAACAGACGTATCCGAGGTAAGCTCTCTATTTCTCATTTTGGTTACTACGAATTCTGCTACACAAAGTGGAACGATAAAATTGTCGCCCTTAAGAAAACAACATTACAGCTTTATTTTAAAACTTTTATTAAAAGAAATCAATGTAGGTCACGTGATTATGTAGTAGAACTGACATCTATTCAATGCAGCCGCCTTTAGCCTCGATCACCGCCTCGATATGGGTTTGGAACTGAGCCTGAGAGCATGCTTTTTCTACAAGTGTCGGCAGATGGTGGCGATCAGGCTGGCTTTGGTGTTATGGGAGGTCATGTTGATGGTGTTTTTGACGTATGACCAAACGAAGTATTCCAGCGGGTTCAGGTCGGGGGAGGAGGAAGGGGGGCAGTGAGAGAAGGGTACAAAGTTGTAGCACTCTTTCAGAAGCCAAGCCTGCTTCTCTTTGGACTTGGGGGCCAGCACCGAGTTCTGCTGCCACACCCAGGGTTTGCCAGCAGCCACCTGATTGCACCAGAGTATCACCACACTCTTCAGCACATTTAGGTAAACTTTGGTGCTGACTTTCAAGTCGACTTCAAAGATATGAGGTGGCATGATGTGGTCCTCACTTGAAACCACACCAAAGACCATAACTGTGGCCAGAAACTTTGTTTTTATCACCCTGTTATTCGTGGCAATCCAGCGATGCATTTTGAGGATGCTGGCAATGGTCCTGTTGTCATAACTTGGATCGGTAGAGAGCATGAGTTGTACAGTGGCGCATCTCCGATCTCGCTTGTTGAACATTGTGTCACTTTCAGACATGATAGAAAGCTCCTATTGCTCTTGGGATTTGTATACAACTGGCTAACTAGTAGGTGGTCTGCAACAAAAACAGTGAAACCGGTTTTCATCAAACGGAAATGGAAATGGAATCATGTCGATTTTTCCCTGGCAAAAATTTTATCGATTCATCCTGTACTTTCTTCCTTTTTTAATTTCATCCATTCTCTCTGTGTCTACATTTCTACTGGAATATTTCCTCGTGTCTCTGTTTTGATTGTTATCTATTTCTTCCTTTGTAGTTTTCACAATGGTTAAAGGAAATTCATACCAACATTAACATTAATTTTTTTGTGGGGATTATCATTGCATAAGTGCAGTGGAAGGGTTAGGGCTATTGGATAGACAAGAAATATGTTAAATAGCTTATAATCATTGAGTGCACAAGAAGTGAAGTGGAAGTACCAGCAGGTTGAGAGATGATAATGTTATCAGGATCAAAGTGAAAAAAAAAAGTTTATTTGGAAATTTTAAGTAGGACGACCCCTGGAATAAAAGGGATATCATGGTTATTAAGAATTTTAGCTAGGAATAGCTTAGAAAATTATAAGGTAGAGTGACAAGGATGTTTTTTTTTGTTTTTGTTTTTTTTTGTTTTGTTTTTTTGTTGTTTTTTTGGGGGTTTTTTTTATACGTTAAGTGCACAAGAAGGGTAGAAGTGTAGTGAAAGTACCAGTAGGTTGAGAGATGATAACCAGTTTTTGTGAAAAAAAAAAAAAAGTGTGCTGGTCTTTATTGTATTGTTTGGTGCTGTTTCTTTCCAGGATCTTCATGCGTGGTCATGATCGTCTATTGTTTTAAGCCAAATAAATGACAAGAGACTTTGCTGAGTTTTCAAGGTTTTATTTGAAGAGAGAATTTATTCATAGAGAGAGACCACATAACTAATTACAGGTGTAGAGAGAAGGGGGATCAATCGATCTCCAAATTCATGATGAAGACAAAAGCAAGGGTCGAAACTACTTTCTCCATCAAGAAAAAAACAAACAAACAAAAAAAGACATTATCAAATAGCAACGACTCAGGAACAAAAACAAACATTTAAAATAATAATTTTTATTTAACCAATGAGGGTTCATTTTTGTGTGCGAGATATGTGCAAGTTACAGTCCTTCTTGAATGTTCGATATCTCCTTGTGAGCATGAAATTAAAAAGATTGGGGTCCATTAATAATGCAGAGAGATGTGTATTTTAATAAGACGACGAAAGTTCAGGAACATCAGACTCTTCAGTGGAATACAAACTTTATTATGTCGCCTAAATCAAAACGTAGATTCCATGAACAAAGCTTCTTTCTTAGAACTGCACGCCTGTGGAACTCTGTTCCATCTGCCTGCTTCCCTCCTGACTACAACTTGGATGTCTTCAAGTCCAGCGTAAACAAATTCCTGATGAACCGCCCCCCTTAAGTAGACACTTTAAATATCGTCACTAACGTACTGTACTTACAATAATGTACTTGATAAGTGGTGACCACCTTGTAAAAAATAAATTTTTTAAAATACAAACTTTACTATGTCGCCTGATGAAGACTTGTGGTCTCGACCGACCACTTGTCTGAAACATTAGTATGTTCAGTGTAGCGACTATATATTTGTCTATATAAATAAAAATAATATATATATATATATATATATAAAAGATTGGGGTCCATTAATAATGCGGAGAGATGTGTATTTTAATAAGACGACGAAAGTTCGGGAACATCATTCAAGGGAAATAATTGTGATGGTATTGCTGAAAGTTTTTAGTGACTGAAGAAATCCTCTGAGACTGAGGAAATTATTAATGTACTTCTATGAAGAAAATCCTGCGAATGCAAAATACTAGGCGGGAAAAAGTTTGTGAGAATAAAATATTTACCCATTGTTGGTTTGCGTGAGATTCATCAGTAAGGATTTGAGTATTTTGTCCGTTTACAGTTTTTCAGGACACTTACTCGTGCAGATTTTGACGCAGGTAGAAGGAGTTCACCTGGTGATAATTTCGAACAGCGGCTGTTCAGCCTGTCAAAAGCTGTCTGGGGATCACAGAATCGTTGCTGAGACTTCATGCGATTTAACATCCATCAGGCAGAGTCTGACATAAGCGATAATTATGGTGACGATGGTGACTTGCATATTTTGGTGTTCCTGTCGGGAGAAGAATCCCCTCCTTTCCTTCTGTGCAAAAATTAGCAAGGAAATAAAAAATCATTTGTGATTTAATAACTTTTTTTTTTTTTATAATTATGGCGACGATGGTGACTTGCGGAAACACTGTCTAGACTGGTTTTGTTTTTAGCGCGTTGGTGCTTTTATATTGAGTTTCTAGAACGTTCCAACCCATTCACTGTCTACATACGCAAATGGATAAAAATCCTCAGATGTACTAATGTGACCCTTGCCAAAATTCACATTAACTAAATCACTACTTACTAGTGTTGGCACAATTAATCAGAATCGGAATCACGAATTGAAAAAACAGGAGCTTTTTGGGGTATCGGCATTGGTATCAGAATCGGAAAAATTTGTGCTTATTTTCCGATGCCAAAACCAATTCCTCAAATTATTTGTTTTATTTGATTTTGATTTAAGAAACATCTTCCATCCATTTTAGTAATAATAGAATAATATTTATTGATTTAAACTTCCAGTAAGACTAAAATCTCTAGATCATTCCATCACAAGTGTGTTTTTATGTTTGAGAAAATATTTGCACATTGAATATGTGTTTTTATGGTACTCTGGACAAAATAACAATTTTATAGTTAAATAATTAGAGATTTATAAAATATTGGAATCGGAATCGGTAATTGTATCGGAATTGGGGGGAAAAATATTGGAATCATCCCATCACTACTATTTACTGCTGGAGAGTCCCAAATAACACTACTGTTTGTATTTGAGGCGATATTAATGAAGGTTGGCTTGAGCTGGATCCTCTCGTAGAACATGCAGCATTCTGGATGAACGCAGAGCATGCACAACGGTTTATAGGGGGCCCAAATAGTGAGGGGCAATCAGTCCCAGCACCAATGGTGAACATCATAGATGTATGGACAGGTGTGGCACTATTTGTTAGGTGCCATTCTCAGCGTAGTAACACAAATATTTTTGCTGGGTGATGGGCTCTGTCATGTTAGGATTAGGTTATAGATTTCCCATAATTCCATTTTTACAGAACTCTCTCTCTCTTTCTCGACTGACTAGCATTCAGTAAGCATGCATATTTTGGTGTTTCCGTTAGGAGAAGAAGGGGAGGCTCCCCCTTCCTTCCGTGCAAAAATTAACAAGGATATAAAAAAATCATTTGTAATTTAATAACTTCTTTTTAATGTTGACTTCTCTGCTTAATCCCCCCCCCCTTCTTTTTTAGTCTACAAATGACACTCATATACTTAGGTAATTGACAGATTTACAGCATCGAATTTTTACTTAATTAGACTGAAACATACAAGTCCTATTCTAGAGCCTTTTAGGTTGTCTTTATGCACGAGTACACAAAATCCCTCATTAAAGATTAATTTGCAACACCGAAACACAGAATAATTAACCAACACCTCTTTTTAGAAAAACAATGAAAGGGTTTATTTCGAAAGAAAAAAGACTGTGTTCAAGGTGATAGAAAGAAAAAGAATTGAAACTTCTAGGATGTTCTCGTGCCGGGGGGGGGGCAAAAACTTGAAGTGTCATCAGGTTGTCCAGTGGAAATCTTCATTGAAGTAGTCGCAGCCTGTGGGGATTCTGTGGCCAGAGAATGAAAGGGGAGAGGTCTGTCTTCTCTGGTGGTCTGAGCTCCTCTGCTAGCTGCTGGCTAGTTCCTTAAGGGACATAAAGGATTAATGCGCTCTAGTAGCTGACTGGTCAGTGCATGGGCACATCAGCCAGTAAGGGGATATTAATCCACAAGAGAAAATAGTTTGTTATGGTAACTGCTACAGTTTCTTGGTTGAGAGCCCTAAAAGACCCAATCTGTCTGGAAAGATACGTTGACCTTACTGCCTTAGTAGCTCTCCAGAAAATAGGATATTTTCTTGCACAGTACAGAAGTTTATCTTAAATATTATAGGAGTTTGTCTTAAATATTATAGGAGTTTGTCTTAAATATTATAGGAGTTTATCTTAAATATTATAGGAGTTTATCTTAGATATATTACTAGTCTAGGGTGTCCAGCGTTGGCTGGGTGTTTGGAGGTATGTGTTGAGCAGAGAAAAAAAAAAAAAAAGAAGAAAAAAAATCGTAGTAGGCAGGAAGGCTCGAACCTGTACTGCAAAGGAGGAAAAGAATGTGAAAAAAAAAAAAAAACAACAAAAAACATGACATCTTTGCTGTTGCACCAATCGCTAAACCGGAAGTGACCAATGTTTAAATTAAGGCTAGTCAATCGAAAAGAGAGAATGACTTTCGAAAATATGGGCGAAAAAAGCGATTAAAAAATACTCCTAATTCCTTACTTACAAGTAACACACACACACACACACACACACACACACACACACACACACAGATTAAAATTTATCCATACACAGGTGTTTCTAAAAATGCATTTGCGTGAGCATTACCGCATTTGGGGTCAAAAAGCATAACTCTTGAAAAATGGACGGTGTAGTAGAAAACACTCTCCTCGAAAAAAAATATGAATTTTTTACCAATCCAGGCTCGATTAAAAGAAGCTTATTTCTGCCAGTTCCTGGAGCCTCTTAAAAAATATGAAAAAGCCAAAAAGAACTTCTTTCGGCAGACAGAAAGAAAGGATGCAGATAGCACGCATGCAGAGCGAATACAGTAACGCACACAACAGGCTGTATCACACCACACCAAGGAACATTGCTTGACTCTCTCTTTCTCTCACCTTGTCCGCAACATGTCATCTATTTCTTTTCCTCTAATACTCCTAATTCCTTACTTCCTTTGTCTTTTCCTTTTTGTACAGACTTCCACGTTTGCACACAAAAAAAGTTTATTTTACATTATTTTGCATATTTCTTTTTCATTTATTGTTCGAGGGGAATTATGCAGATCCCCAATAAACTCTTATAATATGCAAAAGAAACTCCTATGATATCTGTAATATAAATCTTACCTGTCTGTTTAAATGTATGTATATATGTACGTCTACCTAAAACTTTCGATACAAGCGACGGATTTTCACGAGATGGATATCATTTTGAAGCTTGACCCTTCGGACGACAAATATCGAAAAATTGGTTAAAAACATTTATTCTTTCACCCTCAACTGGGCACTTTTCTACAGGGACAGACTTGATAAAATTGTTTCTGAGATGGGTATATTTGCTTGATGACATTACTCTCTATAACAGGCACGAGGGGAAAACAAATGAACACATATCTAAGGAATGGCAGAAACACTAGAGGAAGACCTCCAATCTGAAGTGGAATGGGACAAAAATGGATGGTCACATTCAATGCTGCCAAGACTAATCTTGTTTCCTTCAATAATTACAAGAAACCTTCTCT